>NC_134087.1:211732631-212033474 GCF_000715075.1 Nicotiana tabacum | reverse complement strand
ATGGATCCGTCCTGGAATCATCTAATATTTATCCCGGACGTCAAATACGACCTAAGAAACCATTGTCACTGCCCCAAAATGACCAAATTATATTTTTTGGCATTTTACAGCCATAAAACTGCAAATCCGCGCAAGTCCCAAATTTTTGTGTGCCCATGCCTTCCGCCTTGGGCCCGGATGGATCCATCCTGGAATCACCTAATATTTGTCACGGACATCAAATACGGCCTAAGAAACCATTTCCACCGCCTCGAAATGACCAAATTATATTTTTTGGCATTTTATAGCCATAAAACTGCAAATCCGCGCGAGTCCCAAATTGTTGTGTGCTATAGCCCATGCCTTCCGCCTTGGGCCCGGATAGATCCGTCCTAGATTCATCTAATATTTATCCCGGACATCAAATACGACCTAAGAAACCATTGCCACTGCCCCAAAATGACCAAATTATATTTTTTGGCATTTTACAGCCATAAAAATGCAAATCCGCGCAAGTCCCAAATGTTTGTGTGCTATAGCCCATGCCTTCCGCCTTGGGCCCGGATGGATCCATCCTGGAATCACCTAATATTTGTCCCGGACATCAAATACGGCCTAAGAAACCATTTCCACCGCCTCGAAATGACCAAATTATATTTTTTGGCATTTTATAGCCATAAAACTGCAAATCCGCGCGAGTCCCAAATTGTTGTGTGCTATAGCCCATGCCTTCCACCTTGGGCCCGGATGGATCCGTCCTAGATTCATCTAATATTTATCCCGGACATCAAATACGACCTAAGAAACCATTGCCACTGCCCTAAAATGACCAAATTATATTTTTGGCATTTTACAGCCATAAAACTGCAAATCCGCGCAAGTCCCAAATTTTTGTGTGCTATAGCCCATGCCTTCCGCCTTGGGCCCGGATGGATCCATCCTGGAATAACCTAATATTTGTCCCGGACATCAAATACGGCCTAAGAAACCATTTCCACCGCCTCGAAATGACCAAATTATATTTTTTGGCATTTTATAGCCATAAAACTGCAAATCCGCGCGAGTCCCAAATTTTTGTGTGCTATAGCCCATGCCTTCCGCCTTGGGCCCGGATGGATCCGTCCTGGATTCACCTAATATTTGTCCCGGACATCAAATACGGCCTAAGAAACCATTGCCACTGCCCCGAAATGACCAAATTATATTTTTTGGCATTTTACAGCCATAAAACTGCAAATCCGCGCAAGTCCCAAATGTTTGTGTGCTATAGCCCATGCCTTCCGCCTTGGGCCCGGATGGATCCATCCCAAAATCGTCTAATATTTATCTTGGATATCAAATACGGCCTAAAAACAATTTCCACCGCCCTGAAATGACCAAATTATATATTTTTGCATTTTATAGCCATAAAACTGCAAATCCGCGCGAGTCCCAAATTTTTGTGTGCTATAGCCCATGCCTTCCTCCTTTGGCCCGGATGGATACGTCCTGGAATTGCCTAATATTTATCCCGGACATCAAATACGGCCTAAGAAACAATTTCCACCGCGTCGAAATGACAAAATTATATTTTTTGGCATTTGATAGCCATAAAACTGCAAATCCGCGCGAGTCCCAAATTGTTGTGTGCTATAGCCCATGCCTTCCGCCTTGGGCCCAGATGGATCCGTCCTAGATTCATCTAATATTTATCCCGGACATCAAATACGGCCTAAAAAACCATTGCCACTGCCCCGAAATGACCAAATTATATTTTTTGGCATTTTACAGCCATAAAACTGCAAATCCGCGCAAGTCCCAAATATTTGTGTGCTATAGCCCATGCCTTCCGCCTTGGGCCCGGATGGATCCGTCCTAGATTCATCTAATATTTATCCCGGACATCTAATACGGCCTAAGAAACCATTGCCACTGCCCCGAAATGACCAAATTATATTTTTTGGCATTTTACAGCCATAAAACTGCAAATCCGCGCGAGTCCCATATTGTTGTGTGCTATAGCCAATGCCTTCCGCCTTGGGCCCGGATGGATCCGTCCTGGATTCACCTAATATTTGTCCCGGACATCAAATACGGCCTAAGAAACCATTGCCACTGCCCCGAAATGACCAAATTATATTTTTTGGCATTTTACAGCCATAAAACTGCAAATCCGCGCAAGTCCCAAATTTTTGTGTGCTATAGCCCATGCCTTCCGCCTTGGGCCCGGATGGATCCGTCCCAGAATCGTGTAATATTTATCTTGGATATCAAATACGGCCTAAAAACAATTTCCACCGCCCTGAAATGACCAAATTATATATTTTAGCATTTTATAGCCATAAAACTGCAAATCCGCACTAGTCCCAAATTTTTGTGTGCTATAGCCCATGCCTTCCTCCTTTGGCCCGGATGGATACGTCCTGGAATTGCCTAATATTTATCCCGGACATCAAATACGGGCTAAGAAACAATTTCCACTGCGTCGAAATGACCAAATTATATTTTTTGGCATTTAATAGCCATAAAACTGCAAATCCGCGCGAGTCCCAAATTGTTGTGTGCTATAGCCCATGCCTTCCGCCTTGGGCCCAGATGGATCCGTCCTAGATTCATCTAATATTTATCCCGGACATCAAATACGGCCTAAAAAACCATTGCCACTGCCCCGAAATGACCAAATTATATTTTTTGGCATTTTACAGCCATAAAACTGCAAATCCGCGCAAGTCCCAAATTTTTGTGTGCTATAGCCCATGCCTTCCGCCTTGGGCCCGGATGGATCCGTCCTAGATTCATCTAATATTTATCCCGGACATCAAATACGGCCTAAGAAACCATTGCCACTGCCCCGAAATGACCAAATTATATTTTTTGGCATTTTACAGCCATAAAACTGCAAATCCGCGCAAGTCCCAAATTTTTGTGTGCTATAGCCCATGCCTTGCGCCTTGGGCCCGAATGGATACGTCCTGGAATTGCCTAATATTTATCTCGGACATCAAATACGGCCTAAGAAATAATTTCCACCGCGTCGAAATGATCAAATTATATTTTTTGGCATTTTATAGCCATAAAAATGCAAATCCGCGCGAGTCCCAAATTGTTGTGTGCTATAGCCCATGCCTTCCGCCTTGGGCCCGGATGGATCCATCCTAGATCCATCTAATATTTATCCCGGACATCAAATACGACCTAAGAAACCATTGCCACTGCCCCAAAATGACCAAATTATATTTTTTGGCATTTTACAGCCATAAAACTGCAAATCCGCGCAAGTCCCAAATTTTTGTGTGCTATAGCCCATGCCTTCCGCCTTGGGCCCGGATGGATCCATCCTGGAATCACCTAATATTTGTCCCGGACATCAAATATGGCCTAAGAAACCATTTCCACCGCCTCGAAATGACCAAATTATATTTTTTGGCATTTTATAGCCATAAAACTGCAAATCCGCGCGAGTCCCAAATTGTTGTGTGCTATAGCCCATGCCTTCCGCCTTGGGCCCGGATGGATCCGTCCTAGATTCATCTAATATTTATCCCGGACATCAAATACGACCTAAGAAACCATTGACACTGCCCTAAAATGACCAAATTATATTTTTGGCATTTTACAGCCATAAAACTGCAAATCCGCGCAAGTCCCAAATTTTTGTGTGCTATAGCCCATGCCTTCCGCCTTGGGCCCGGATGGATCCATCCTGGAATAACCTAATATTTGTCCCGGACATCAAATACGGCCTAAGAAACCATTTCCACCGCCTCGAAATGACCAAATTATATTTTTTGGCATTTTATAGCCATAAAACTGCAAATCCGCGCGAGTCCCAAATTTTTGTGTGCTATAGCCCATGCCTTCCGCCTTGGGCCCGGATGGATCCGTCCTGGATTCACCTAATATTTGTCCCGGACATCAAATACGGCCTAAGAAACCATTTCCACTGCCCCGAAATGACCAAATTATATTTTTTGGCATTTTACAGCCATAAAACTGCAAATCCGCGCAAGTCCCAAATTTTTGTGTGCTATAGCCCATGCCTTCCGCCTTGGGCCCGGATGGATCCGTCCCAGAATCGCCTAATATTTATCTTGGATATCAAATACGGCCTAAAAACAATTTCCACCGCCCTGAAATGACCAAATTATATATTTTGGCATTCTATAGCCATAAAACTGCAAATCCGCGCGAGTCCCAAATTTTTGTGTGCTATAGCCCATGCCTTCCGCCTTTGGCCCGGATGGATACGTCCTGGAATTGCCTAATATTTATCCCGGACATCAAATACGGCCTAAGAAACAATTTCCACCGCGTCGAAATGACCAAATTATATTTTTTGGCATTTTATAGCCATAAAACTGCAAATCCGCGCGAGTCCCAAATATTTGTGTGTTATAGCCCATGCCTTCCGCCTTGGGCCCGGATGGATCCGTCCTGGAATCATCTAATATTTATCCCGAACATCAAATACGACCTAAGAAACCATTGCCACTGCCCCAAAATGACCAAATTATATTTTTTGGCATTTTACAGCCATAAAACTGCAAATCCGCGCAAGTCCCAAATTTTTGTGTGCTATAGCCCATGCCTTCCGCCTTGGGCCCGGATGGATCCATCCTGGAATCACCTAATATTTGTCCCGGACATCAAATACGGCCTAAGAAACCATTTCCACCGCCTCGAAATGACCAAATTATATTTTTTGGCATTTTATAGCCATAAAACTGCAAATCCGCGCGAGTCCCAAATTGTTGTGTGTTATAGCCCATGCCTTCCGCCTTGGGCCCGGATGGATCCGTCCTAGATTCATCTAATATTTATCCCGGACATCAAATACGACCTAAGAAACCATTGCCACTGCCCCAAAATGACTAAATTATATTTTTTGGCATTTTACAGCCATAAAACTGCAAATCCGCGCAAGTACCAAATTTTTGTGTGCTATAGCCCATGCCTTCCGCCTTGGGCCCGGATGGATCCATCCTGGAATCACCTAATATTTGTCCCGGACATCAAATAAGGCCTAAGAAACCATTTCCACCGCCTCGAAATGACCAAATTATATATTTTGCATTTTATAGCCATAAAACTGCAAATCCGCGCGAGTCCCAAATTTTTGTGTGCTATAGCCCATGCCTTCCTCCTTTGGCCCGGATGGATACGTCCTGGAATTGCCTAATATTTATCCCGGACATCAAATACGGCCTAAGAAACAATTTCCACCGCGTTCGAAATGACCAAATTATATTTTTTGGCATTTGATAGCCATAAAACTGCAAATCCGCGCGAGTCCCAAATTGTTGTGTGCTATAGCCCATGCCTTCCGCCTTGGGCCCAGATGGATCCGTCCTAGATTCATCTAATATTTATCCCGGACATCAAATACGGCCTAAAAAACCATTGCCACTGCCCCGAAATGACCAAATTATATTTTTTGGCATTTTACAGCCATAAAACTGCAAATCAGCGCAAGTCCCAAATTTTTGTGTGCTATAGCCCATGCCTTCCGCCTTGGGCCCGGATGGATCGATCCTGGATTCATCTAATATTTATCCCGGACATCAAATACGGCCTAAGAAAACATTACCACTGCCCCGAAATGACCAAATTATATTTTTTGGCATTTTACAGCCATAAAACTGCAAATCCGCGCAAGTCCCAAATTTTTGTGTGCTATAGCCCATGCCTTCCGCCTTGGGCCCGGATGGATCCATCCTGGAATCACCTAATATTTGTCCCGGACATCAAATACGGCCTAAGAAACCATTTCCACCGCCTCGAAATGACCAAATTATATTTTTTGGCATTTTATAGCCATAAAACTGCAAATCCGCGCGAGTCCCAAATTGTTGTGTGCTATAGCCCATGCCTTGCGCCTTGAGCCCGGATGGATCCGTCCTGGAATTGCCTAATATTTATCTCGGACATCAAATACGGCCTAAGAAATAATTTCCACCGCGTCGAAATGACCAAATTATATTTTTTGGCATTTTATAGCCATAAAAATGCAAATCCGCGCGAGTCCCAAATTGTTGTGTGCTATAGCCCATGCCTTCCGCCTTGGGCCCGGATGGATCCGTCCTAGATTCATCTAATATTTATCCCGGACATCAAATACGACCTAAGAAACCATTGCCACTGCCCTAAAATGACCAAATTATATTTTTTGGCATTTTACAGCCATAAAACTGCAAATCCGCGCAAGTCCCAAATTTTTGTGTGCTATAGCCCATGCCTTCCGCCTTGGGCCCGGATGGATCCATCCTGGAATCACCTAATATTTGTCCCGGACATCAAATACGGCCTAAGAAACCATTTCCACCGCCTCGAAATGACCAAATTATATTTTTTGGCATTTTATAGCCATAAAACTGCAAATCCGCGCGAGTCCCAAATTGTTGTGTGCTATAGCCCATGCCTTCCGCCTTGGGCCCGGATGGAACCGTCCTAGATTCATCTAATATTTATCCCGGACATCAAATACGACCTAAGAAACCATTGCCACTGCCCTAAAATGACCAAATTATATTTTTTGGCATTTTACAGCCATAAAACTGCAAATCCGCGCAAGTCCCAAATTTTTGTGTGCTATAGCCCATGCTTTCCGCCTTGGGCCCGGATGGATCCATCTTGGAATAACCTAATATTTGTCCCGGACATCAAATACGGCCTAAGAAACCATTTCCACCGCCTCGAAATGACCAAATTATATTTTTTGGCATTTTATAGCCATAAAACTGCAAATCCGCGCGAGTCCCAAATTTTTGTGTGCTATAGCCCATGCCTTCCGCCTTGGGCCCGGATGGATCCGTCCTAGATTCACCTAATATTTGTCCCGGACATCAACGGCCTAAGAAACCATTTCCACTGCTCCGAAATGACCAAATTATATTTTTTGGCATTTTACAGCCATAAAACTGCAAATCCGCGCAAGTCCCAAATTTTTGTGTTCTATAGCCCATGCCTTCCGCCTTGGGCCCGGATGGATCCGTCCTGGATTCACCTAATATTTGTCCCGGACATCAAATACGGCCTAAGAAACCATTGCCACTGCCCCGAAATGACCAAATTATATTTTTTGGCATTTTACAGCCATAAAACTGCAAATCCGCGCAAGTCCCAAATTTTTGTGTGCTATAGCCCATGCCTTCCGCCTTGGGCCCGGATGGATCCGTCCCAGAATCATCTAATATTTATCTTGGATATCAAATACGGCCTAAAAACAATTTCCACCGCCCTGAAATGACCAAATTATATATTTTGGCATTTTATAGCTATAAAACTGCAAATCCGCACGAGTCCCAAATTTTTGTGTGCTATAGCCCATGCCTTCCTCCTTTGGCCCGGATGGATACGTCCTGGAATTGCCTAATATTTATCCCGGACATCAAATACGGGCTAAGAAACAATTTCCACTGCGTCGAAATGACCAAATTATATTTTTTGGCATTTAATAGCCATAAAACTGCAAATCCGCGCGAGTCCCAAATTGTTGTGTGCTATAGCCCATGCCTTCCGCCTTGGGCCCAGATGGATCCGTCCTAGATTCATCTAATATTTATCCCGGACATCAAATACGGCCTAAAAAACCATTGCCACTGCCCCGAAATGACCAAATTATATTTTTTGGCATTTTACAGCAATAAAACTGCAAATCCGCGCAAGTCCCAAATTTTTGTGTGCTATAGCCCATGCCTTCCGCCTTGGGCCCGGATGGATCCGTCCTGGATTCATCTAATATTTATCCCGGACATCAAATACGGCCTAAGAAACCATTGCCACTGCCCCGAAATGACCAAATTATATTTTTTGGCATTTTACAGCCATAAAACTGCAAATCCGCGCAAGTCCCAAATTTTTGTGTGCTATAGCCCATGCCTTGCGCCTTGGGCCCGGATGGATCCGTCCTGGAATTGCCTAATATTTATCTCGGACATCAAATACGGCCTAAGAAATAATTTCCACCGCGTCGAAATGACCAAATTATATTTTTTGGCATTTTATAGCCATAAAAATGCAAATACGCGCGAGTCCCAAATTGTTGTGTGCTATAGCCCATGCCTTCCGCCTTGGGCCCGGATGGATCCATCCTAGATCCATCTAATATTTATCCTGGACATCAAATACGACCTAAGAAACCATTGCCACTGCCCCAAAATGACCAAATTATATTTTTTGGCATTTTACAGCCATAAAACTGCAAATCCGCGCAAGTCCCAAATTTTTGTGTGCTATAGCCCATGCCTTCCGCCTTGGGCCCGGATGGATCCATCCTGGAATCACCTAATATTTGTCTCGGACATCAAATATGGCCTAAGAAACCATTTCCACCGCCTCGAAATGACCAAATTATATTTTTTGGCATTTTATAGCCATAAAACTGCAAATCCGCGCGAGTCCCAAATTGTTGTGTGCTATAGCCCATGCCTTCCACCTTGGGCCCGGATGGATCCGTCCTAGATTCATCTAATATTTATCCCGGACATCAAATACGACCTAAGAAACCATTGCCACTGCCCTAAAATGACCAAATTATATTTTTTGGCATTTTACAGCCATAAAACTGCAAATCCGCACAAGTCCCAAATTTTTGTGTGCTATAGCCCATGCCTTCCGCCTTGGGCCCGGATGGATCCATCCTGGAATAACCTAATATTTGTCCCGGACATCAAATACGGCCTAAGAAACCATTTCCACCGCCTCGAAATGACCAAATTATATTTTTTGGCATTTTATAGCCATAAAACTGCAAATCCGCGCGAGTCCCAAATTTTTGTGTGCTATAGCCCATGCCTTCCGCCTTGGGCCCGGATGGATCCGTCCTAGATTCACCTAATATTTGTCCCGGACATCAAATACGGCCTAAGAAACCATTTCCACTGCCCCGAAATGACCAAATTATATTTTATGGCATTTTACAGCCATAAAACTGCAAATCCGCGCAAGTCCAGAATTTTTGTGTGCTATAGCCCATGCCTTCCGCCTTGGGCCCAGATGGATCCGTCCTAGATTCATCTAATATTTATCCCGGACATCAAATACGACCTAAGAAACCATTGCCACTGCCCTAAAATGACCAAATTATATTTTTTGGCATTTTACAGCCATAAAACTGCAAATCCGCGCAAGTCCCAAATTTTTGTGTGCTATAGCCCATGCCTTCCGCCTTGGGCCCGGATGGATCCATCCTGGAATAACCTAATATTTGTCCCGGACATCAAATACGGCCTAAGAAACCATTTCCACCGCCTCGAAATGACCAAATTATATTTTTTGGCATTTTATAGCCATAAAACTGCAAATCCGCGCAAGTCCCAAATTTTTGTGTGCTATAGCCCATGCCTTCCGCCTTGGGCCCGGATGGATCCATCCTGGATTCATCTAATATTTATCCCGGATATCAAATACGGCCTAAGAAACCATTGCCACTGCCCCGAAATGACCAAATTATATTTTTTGGAATTTTACAGCCATAAAACTGCAAATCCGCGCAAGTCCCAAATTTTTGTGTGCTATAGCCCATGCCTTGCGCCTTGAGCCCGGATGGATCCGTCCTGGAATTGCCTAATATTTATCTCGGACATCAAATACGGCCTAAAAACAATTTCCACCGCCCTGAAATGACCAAATTATATTTTTTGGCATTTTATAGCCATAAAACTGCAAATCCGCGCAAGTCCCAAATTGTTGTGTGCTATAGCCCATGTCTTCCGCCTTGGGCCCAGATGGATCCGTCCTAGATTCATCTAATATTTATCCCGGACATCAAATACGGCCTAAAAAACCATTGCCACTGCCCCGAAATGACCAAATTATATTTTTTGGCATTTTACAGCCATAAAACTGCAAATCAGCGCAAGTCCCAAATTTTTGTGTGCTATAGCCCATGCCTTCCGCCTTGGGCCCGGATGGATCCATCCTGGATTCATCTAATATTTATCCCGGACATCAAATACGGCCTAAGAAAACATTACCACTGCCCCGAAATGACCAAATTATATTTTTTGGCATTTTACAGCCATAAAACTGCAAATCCGCGCAAGTCCCAAATTTTTGTGTGCTATAGCCCATGCCTTCCGCCTTGGGCCCGGATGGATCCATCCTGGAATCACCTAATATTTGTCCCGGACATCAAATACGGCCTAAGAAACCATTTCCACCGCCTCGAAATGACCAAATTATATTTTTTGGCATTTTATAGCCATAAAACTGCAAATCCGCGCGAGTCCCAAATTGTTGTGTGCTATAGCCCATGCCTTGCGCCTTGAGCCCGGATGGATCCGTCCTGGAATTGCATAATATTTATCTCGGACATCAAATACGGCCTAAGAAATAATTTCCACCGCGTCGAAATGACCAAATTATATTTTTTGGCATTTTATAGCCATAAAAATGCAAATCCGCGCGAGTCCCAAATTGTTGTGTGCTATAGCCCATGCCTTCCGCCTTGGGCCCGGATGGATCCGTCCTAGATTCATCTAATATTTATCCCGGACATCAAATACGACCTAAGAAACCATTGCCACTGCCCTAAAATGACCAAATTATATTTTTTGGCATTTTACAGCCATAAAACTGCAAATCCGCGCAAGTCCCAAATTTTTGTGTGCTATAGCCCATGCCTTCCGCCTTGGGCCCGGATGGATCCATCCTGGAATCACCTAATATTTGTCCCGGACATCAAATACGGCCTAAGAAACCATTTCCACCGCCTCGAAATGACCAAATTATATTTTTTGGCATTTTATAGCCATAAAACTGCAAATCCGCGCGAGTCCCAAATTGTTGTGTGCTATAGCCCATGCCTTCCGCCTTGGGCCCGGATGGATCCGTCCTAGATTCATCTAATATTTATCCCGGACATCAAATACGACCTAAGAAACCATTGCCACTGCCCTAAAATGACCAAATTATATTTTTTGGCATTTTACAGCCATAAAACTGCAAATCCGCGCAAGTCCCAAATTTTTGTGTGCTATAGCCCATGCCTTCCGCCTTGGGCCCGGATGGATCCATCTTGGAATAACCTAATATTTGTCCCGGACATCAAATACGGCCTAAGAAACCATTTCCACCGCCTCGAAATGACCAAATTATATTTTTTGGCATTTTATAGCCATAAAACTGCAAATCCGCGCGAGTCCCAAATTTTTGTGTGCTATAGCCCATGCCTTCCGCCTTGGGCCCGGATGGATCCGTCCTGGATTCACCTAATATTTGTCCCGGACATCAACGGCCTAAGAAACCATTTCCACTGCCCCGAAATGACCAAATTATATTTTTTGGCATTTTACAGCCATAAAACTGCAAATCCGCGCAAGTCCCAAATTTTTGTGTGCTATAGCCCATGCCTTCCGCCTTGGGCCCGGATGGATCCGTCCTGGATTCACCTAATATTTGTCCCGGACATCAAATACGGCCTAAGAAACCATTGCCACTGCCCCGAAATGACCAAATTATATTTTTTTGGCATTTTACAGCCATAAAACTGCAAATCCGCGCAAGTCCCAAATTTTTGTGTGCTATAGCCCATGCCTTCCGCCTTGGGCCCGGATGGATCCGTCCCAGAATCATCTAATATTTATCTTGGATATCAAATACGGCCTAAAAACAATTTCCACCGCCCTGAAATGACCAAATTATATATTTTGGCATTTTATAGCTATAAAACTGCAAATCCGCACGAGTCCCAAATTTTTGTGTGCTATAGCCCATGCCTTCCTCCTTTGGCCCGGATGGATACATCCTGGAATCGCCTAATATTTATCCCGGACATCAAATACGGCCTAAGAAACAATTTCCACCGCGTCGAAATGACCAAATTATATTTTTTGGCATTTAATAGCCATAAAACTGCAAATCCGCGCGAGTCCCAAATTGTTGTGTGCTATAGCCCATGCCTTCCGCCTTGGGCCCAGATGGATCCGTCCTAGATTCATCTAATATTTATCCCGGACATCAAATACGGCCTAAAAAACCATTGCCACTGCCCCGAAATGACCAAATTATATTTTTTGGCATTTTACAGCTATAAAACTGCAAATCCGCGCAAGTCCCAAATTTTTGTGTGCTATAGCCCATGCCTTCCGCCTTGGGCCCGGATGGATCCGTCCTGGATTCATCTAATATTTATCCCGGACATCAAATACGGCCTAAGAAACCATTGCCACTGCCCCGAAATGACCAAATTATATTTTTTGGCATTTTACAGCCATAAAACTGCAAATCCGCGCAAGTCCCAAATTTTTGTGTGCTATAGCCCATGCCTTGCGCCTTGGGCCCGGATGGATCCGTCCTGGAATTGCCTAATATTTATCTCGGACATCAAATACGGCCTAAGAAATAATTTCCACCGCGTCGAAATGACCAAATTATATTTTTTGGCATTTTATAGCCATAAAAATGCAAATCCGCGCGAGTCCCAAATTGTTGTGTGCTATAGCCCATGCCTTCCGCCTTGGGCCCGGATGGATCCATCCTAGATCCATCTAATATTTATCCTGGACATCAAATACGACCTAAGAAACCATTGCCACTGCCCCAAAATGACCAAATTATATTTTTTGGCATTTTACAGCCATAAAACTGCAAATCCGCGCAAGTCCCAAATTTTTGTGTGCTATAGCCCATGCCTTCCGCCTTGGGCCCGGATGGATCCATCCTGGAATCACCTAATATTTGTCTCGGACATCAAATATGGACTAAGAAACCATTTCCACCGCCTTGAAATGACCAAATTATATTTTTTGGCATTTTATAGCCATAAAACTGCAAATCCGCGCGAGTCCCAAATTGTTGTGTGCTATAGCCCATGCCTTCCGCCTTGGGCCCGGATGGATCCGTCCTAGATTCATCTAATATTTATCCCGGACATCAAATACGACCTAAGAAACCATTGCCACTGCCCTAAAATGACCAAATTATATTTTTTGGCATTTTACAGCCATAAAACTGCAAATCCGCACAAGTCCCAAATTTTTGTGTGCTATAGCCCATGCCTTCCGCCTTGGGCCCGGATGGATCCATCCTGGAATAACCTAATATTTGTCCCGGACATCAAATACGGCCTAAGAAACCATTTCCACCGCCTCGAAATGACCAAATTATATTTTTTGGCATTTTATAGCCATAAAACTGCAAATCCGCGCGAGTCCCAAATTTTTGTGTGCTATAGCCCATGCCTTCCGCCTTGGGCCCGGATGGATCCGTCCTAGATTCACCTAATATTTGTCCCGGACATCAAATACGGCCTAAGAAACCATTTCCACTGCCCCGAAATGACCAAATTATATTTTATGGCATTTTACAGCCATAAAACTGCAAATCCGCGCAAGTCCAGAATTTTTGTGTGCTATAGCCCATGCCTTCCGCCTTGGGCCCAGATGGATCCGTCCTAGATTCATCTAATATTTATCCCGGACATCAAATACGACCTAAGAAACCATTGCCACTGCCCTAAAATGACCAAATTATATTTTTTGGCATTTTACAGCCATAAAACTGCAAATCCGCGCAAGTCCCAAATTTTTGTGTGCTATAGCCCATGCCTTCCGCCTTGGGCCCGGATGGATCCATCCTGGAATAACCTAATATTTGTCCCGGACATCAAATACGGCCTAAGAAACCATTTCCACCGCCTCGAAATGACCAAATTATATTTTTTGGCATTTTATAGCCATAAAACTGCAAATCCGCGCAAGTCCCAAATTTTTGTGTGCTATAGCCCATGCCTTCCGCCTTGGGCCCGGATGGATCCATCCTGGATTCATCTAATATTTATCCCGGATATCAAATACGGCCTAAGAAACCATTGCCACTGCCCCGAAATGACCAAATTATATTTTTTGGAATTTTACAGCCATAAAACTGCAAATCCGCGCAAGTCCCAAATTTTTGTGTGCTATAGCCCATGCCTTGCGCCTTGAGCCCGGATGGATCCGTCCTGGAATTGCCTAATATTTATCTCGGACATCAAATACGGCCTAAAAACAATTTCCACCGCCCTGAAATGACCAAATTATATTTTTTGGTATTTTATAGCCATAAAAATGCAAATCCGCGCGAGTCCCAAATTGTTGTGTGCTATAGCCCATGCCTTCCGCCTTGGGCTCGGATGGATCCGTCCTAGATTTATCTAATATTTATCCCGGACATCAAATACGACCTAAGAAACCATTGCCACTGCCCCAAAATGACCAAATTATATTTTTTGGCATTTTACAGCCATAAAACTGCAAATCCGCGCAAGTCCCAAATTTTTGTGTGCTATAGCCCATGCCTTCCGCCTTGGGCCCGGATGGATCCATCCTGGAATCACCTAATATTTGTCCCGGACATCAAATACGGCCTAAGAAACCATTTCCACCGCCTCGAAATGACCAAATTATATTTTTTGGCATTTTATAGCCATAAAACTGCAAATCCGCGCGAGTCCCAAATTGTTGTGTGTTATAGCCCATGCCTTCCGCCTTGGGCCCGGATGGATCCGTCCTAGATTCATCTAATATTTATCCCGGACATCAAATACGACCTAAGAAACCATTGCCACTGCCCTAAAATGACCAAATTATATTTTTTGGCATTTTACAGCCATAAAACTACAAATCCGCGCAAGTCCCAAATTTTTGTGTGCTATAGCCCATGCCTTCCGCCTTGGGCCCGGATAGATCCATCCTGGAATCACCTAATATTTGTCCCGGACATCAAATACGGCCTAAGAAACCATTTCCACTGCCTCGAAATGACCAAATTATATTTTTTGGCATTTTATAGCCATAAAATTGCAAATCCGCGCGAGTCCCAAATTTTTGTGTGCTATAGTCGATGCCTTCCGCCTTGGGCCCGGATGGATCCGTCCTGGATTCATCTAATATTTGTCCCGGACATAAAATACGGCCTAAGAAACCATTTCCACTGCCCCGAAATGACCAAATTATATTTTTTGGCATTTTACAGCCATAAAACTGCAAATCCGCGCAAGTCCCAAATTTTTGTGTGCTATAGCCCATGCCTTCCGCCTTGGGCCCGGATGGATCCGTCCTGGATTCACCTAATATTTGTCCCGGACATCAAATACGGCCTAAGAAACCATTGCCACTGCCCCGAAATGACCAAATTATATATTTTGGCATTTTACAGCCATAAAACTGCAAATCCGCGCAAGTCCCAAATTTTTGTGTGCTATAGCCCATGCCTTCCGCCTTGGGCCCGGATGGATCCGTCCCAGAATCGTCTAATATTTATCTTGGATATCAAATACGGCCTAAAAACAATTTCCACCGCCCTGAAATGACCAAATTATATATTTTGGCATTTTATAGCCATAAAACTGCAAATCCGCACGAGTCCCAAATTTTTGTGTGCTATAGCCCATGCCTTCCTCCTTTGGCCCGGATGGATACGTCCTGGAATTGCCTAATATTTATCCCGGACATCAAATACGGCCTAAGAAACAATTTCCACCGCGTCGAAATGACCAAATTATATTTTTTGGCATTTGATAGCCATAAAACAGCAAATCCGCGCGAGTCCCAAATTGTTGTGTGCTATAGCCCATGCCTTCCGCCTTGGACCCAGATGGATCCGTCCTAGATTCATCTAATATTTATCCCGGACATCAAATACGGCCTAAAAAACCATTGCCACTGCCCCGAAATGACCAAATTATATTTTTTGGCATTTTACAGCTATAAAACTGCAAATCCGCGCAAGTCCCAAATTTTTGTGTGCTATAGCCCATGCCTTCCGCCTTGGGCCCGGATGGATCCGTCCTGGATTCATCTAATATTTATCCCGGACATCAAATACGGCCTAAGAAACCATTGCCACTGCCCCGAAATGACCAAATTATATTTTTTGGCATTTTACAGCCATAAAACTGCAAATCCGCGCAAGTCCCAAATTTTTGTGTGCTATAGCCCATGCCTTGCGCCTTGGGCCCGGATGGATCCGTCCTGGAATTGCCTAATATTTATCTCGGACATCAAATACGGCCTAAGAAATAATTTCCACCGCGTCGAAATGACCAAATTATATTTTTTGGCATTTTATAGCCATAAAAATGCAAATCCGCGCGAGTCCCAAATTGTTGTGTGCTATAGCCCATGCCTTCCGCCTTGGGCCCGGATGGATCCATCCTAGATCCATCTAATATTTATCCCGGACATCAAATACGACCTAAGAAACCATTGCCACTGCCCCAAAATGACCAAATTATATTTTTTGGCATTTTACAGCCATAAAACTGCAAATCCGCGCAAGTCCCAAATTTTTGTGTGCTATAGCCCATGCCTTCCGCCTTGGGCCCGGATGGATCCATCCTGGAATCACCTAATATTTGTCCCGGACATCAAATATGGCCTAAGAAACCATTTCCACCGCCTCGAAATGACCAAATTATATTTTTTGGCATTTTATAGCCATAAAACTGCAAATCCGCGCGAGTCCCAAATTGTTGTGTGCTATAGCCCATGCCTTCCGCCTTGGGCCCGGATGGATCCGTCCTAGATTCATCTAATATTTATCCCGGACATCAAATACGACCTAAGAAACCATTGCCACTGCCCTAAAATGACCAAATTATATTTTTTGGCATTTTACAGCCATAAAACTGCAAATCCGCGCAAGTCCCAAATTTTTGTGTGCTATAGCCCATGCCTTCCGCCTTGGGCCCGGATGGATCCATCCTGGAATAACCTAATATTTGTCCCGGACATCAAATACGGCCTAAGAAACCATTTCCACCGCCTCGAAATGACCAAATTATATTTTTTGGCATTTTATAGCCATAAAACTGCAAATCCGCGCGAGTCCCAAATTTTTGTGTGCTATAGCCCATGCCTTCCGCCTTGGGCCCGGATGGATCCGTCCTAGATTCACCTAATATTTGTCCCGGACATCAAATACGGCCTAAGAAACCATTTCCACTGCCCCGAAATGACCAAATTATATTTTATGGCATTTTACAGCCATAAAACTGCAAATCCGCGCAAGTCCAGAATTTTTGTGTGCTATAGCCCATGCCTTCCGCCTTGGGCCCAGATGGATCCGTCCTAGATTCATCTAATATTTATCCCGGACATCAAATACGACCTAAGAAACCATTGCCACTGCCCTAAAATGACCAAATTATATTTTTTGGCATTTTACAGCCATAAAACTGCAAATCCGCGCAAGTCCCAAATGTTTGTGTGCTATAGCCCATGCCTTCCGCCTTGGGCCCGGATGGATCCATCCTGGAATAACCTAATATTTGTCCCGGACATCAAATACGGCCTAAGAAACCATTTCCACCGCCTCGAAATGACCAAATTATATTTTTTGGCATTTTATAGCCATAAAACTGCAAATCCGCGCAAGTCCCAAATTTTTGTGTGCTATAGCCCATGCCTTCCGCCTTGGGCCCGGATGGATCCATCCTGGATTCATCTAATATTTATCCCGGATATCAAATACGGCCTAAGAAACCATTGCCACTGCCCCGAAATGACCAAATTATATTTTTTGGAATTTTACAGCCATAAAACTGCAAATCCGCGCAAGTCCCAAATTTTTGTGTGCTATAGCCCATGCCTTGCGCCTTGAGCCCGGATGGATCCGTCCTGGAATTGCCTAATATTTATCTCGGACATCAAATACGGCCTAAGAAATAATTTCCACCGCGTCGAAATGACCAAATTATATTTTTTGGTATTTTATAGCCATAAAAATGCAAATCCGCGCGAGTCCCAAATTGTTGTGTGCTATAGCCCATGCCTTCCGCCTTGGGCTCGGATGGATCCGTCCTAGATTCATCTAATATTTATCCCGGACATCAAATACGACCTAAGAAACCATTGCCACTGCCCCAAAATGACCAAATTATATTTTTTGGCATTTTACAGCCATAAAACTGCAAATCCGCGCAAGTCCCAAATTTTTGTGTGCTATAGCCCATGCCTTCCGCCTTGGGCCCGGATGGATCCATCCTGGAATCACCTAATATTTGTCTCGGACATCAAATACGGCCTAAGAAACCATTTCCACCGCGTCGAAATGACCAAATTATATTTTTTGGCATTTTATAGCCATAAAAATGCAAATCCGCGCGAGTCCAAAATTGTTGTGTGCTATAGCCCATGCCTTCCGCCTTGGGCCCGGATGGATCCATCCTAGATCCATCTAATATTTATCCCGGACATCAAATACGACCTAAGAAACCATTGCCACTGCCCCAAAATGACCAAATTATATTTTTTGGCATTTTACAGCCATAAAACTGCAAATCCGCGCAAGTCCCAAATTTTTGTGTGCTATAGCCCATGCCTTCCGCCTTGGGCCCGGATGGATCCATCCTGGAATCACCTAATATTTGTCCCGGACATCAAATATGGCCTAAGAAACCATTTCCACCGCCTCGAAATGACCAAATTATATTTTTTGGCATTTTATAGCCATAAAACTGCAAATCCGCGCGAGTCCCAAATTGTTGTGTGCTATAGCCCATGCCTTCCGCCTTGGGCCCGGATGGATCCGTCCTAGATTCATCTAATATTTATCCCGGACATCAAATACGACCTAAGAAACCATTGCCACTGCCCTAAAATGACCAAATTATATTTTTTGGCATTTTACAGCCATAAAACTGCAAATCCGCGCAAGTCCCAAATTTTTGTGTGCTATAGCCCATGCCTTCCGCCTTGGGCCCGGATGGATCCATCCTGGAATAACCTAATATTTGTCCCGGACATCAAATACGGCCTAAGAAACCATTTCCACCGCCTCGAAATGACCAAATTATATTTTTTGGCATTTTATAGCCATAAAACTGCAAATCCGCGCGAGTCCCAAATTTTTGTGTGCTATAGCCCATGCCTTCCGCCTTGGGCCCGGATGGATCCGTCCTAGATTCACCTAATATTTGTCCCGGACATCAAATACGGCCTAAGAAACCATTTCCACTGCCCCGAAATGACCAAATTATATTTTATGGCATTTTACAGCCATAAAACAGCAAATCCGCGCAAGTCCAGAATTTTTGTGTGCTATAGCCCATGCCTTCCGCCTTGGGCCCAGATGGATCCGTCCTAGATTCATCTAATATTTATCCCGGACATCAAATACGACCTAAGAAACCATTGCCACTGCCCTAAAATGACCAAATTATATTTTTTGGCATTTTACAGCCATAAAACTGCAAATCCGCGCAAGTCCCAAATTTTTGTGTGCTATAGCCCATGCCTTCCGCCTTGGGCCCGGATGGATCCATCCTGGAATAACCTAATATTTGTCCCGGACATCAAATACGGCCTAAGAAACCATTTCCACCGCCTCGAAATGACCAAATTATATTTTTTGGCATTTTATAGCCATAAAACTGCAAATCCGCGCAAGTCCCAAATTTTTGTGTGCTATAGCCCATGCCTTCCGCCTTGGGCCCGGATGGATCCATCCTGGAATAACCTAATATTTGTCCCGGACATCAAATACGGCCTAAGAAACCATTTCCACCGCCTCGAAATGACCAAATTATATTTTTTGGCATTTTATAGCCATAAAACTGCAAATCCGCGCGAGTCCCAAATTTTTGTGTGCTATAGCCCATGCCTTCCGCCTTGGGCCCGGATGGATCCGTCCTAGATTCACCTAATATTTGTCCCGGACATCAAATACGGCCTAAGAAACCATTTCCACCACCTCGAAATGACCAAATTATATTTTATGGCATTTTACAGCCATAAAACAGCAAATCCGCGCAAGTCCCAAATTGTTGTGTGCTATAGCCCATGCCTTCCGCCTTGGGCCCGGATGGATCCGTCCTAGATTCATCTAATATTTATCCCGGACATCAAATACGACCTAAGAAACCATTGCCACTGCCCTAAAATGACCAAATTATATTTTTTGGCATTTTACAGCCATAAAACTACAAATCCGCGCAAGTCCCAAATTTTTGTGTGCTATAGCCCATGCCTTCCGCCTTGGGCCCTGATGTATCCATCCTGGAATAACCTAATATTTGTCCCGGACATCAAATACGGCCTAAGAAACCATTTCCACCGCCTCGAAATGACCAAATTATATTTTTTTGGCATTTTATAGCCATAAAACTGCAAATCCGCGCGAGTCCCAAATTGTTGTTTGCTATAGCCCATGCCTTCCGCCTTGGGCCCGGATGGATCCGTCCTGGATTCACCTAATATTTGTCCCGGACATCAAATACGGCCTAAGAAACCATTTCCACTGCCCCGAAATGACCAAATTATATTTTTTGGCATTTTACAGCCATAAAACTGCAAATCCGCGCAAGTCCCAAATTTTTGTGTGCTATAGTCCATGCCTTCCGCCTTGGGCCCGGATGGATCCGTCCTAGATTCACCTAATATTTGTCCCGGACATCAAATACGGCCTAAGAAACCATTGCCACTGCCCCGATATGACCAAATTATATTTTTTGGCATTTTACAGCCATAAAACTGCAAATCCGCGCAAGTTCCAAATTTTTGTGTGCTATAGCCCATGCCTTCCGCCTTGGGCCCGGATGGATCCGTCCCAGAATCGTCTAATATTTATCTTGGATATCAAATACGGCCTAAAAACAATTTCCACCGCCCTGAAATGACCAAATTATATATTTTGGCATTTTATAGCCATAAAACTGCAAATCCGCACGAGTCCCAAATTTTTGTGTGCTATAGCCCATGCCTTCCTCCTTTGGCCCAGATGGATACGTCCTGGAATTGCCTAATATTTATCCGGACATCAAATACTGCCAAAGAAACAATTTCCACCGCGTCGAAATGACCAAATTATATTTTTTGGCATTTGATAGCCATAAAACTGCAAATCCGCGCGAGTCCCAAATTGTTGTGTGCTATAGCCCATGCCTTCCGCCTTGGGCCCAGATGGATCCGTCCTAGATTCATTTAATATTTATCCCGGACATCAAATACGGCCTAAAAAACCATTGCCACTGCCCCGAAATGACCAAATTATATTTTTTGGCATTTTACAGCCATAAAACTGCAAATCCGCGCAAGTCCCAAATTTTTGTGTGCTATAGCCCATGCCTTCCGCCTTGGGATCCGTCCTGGATTCATCTAATATTTATCCCGGACATCAAATACGGCCTAAGAAACCATTGTCACTACCCCGAAATGACCAAATTATATTTTTTGGCATTTTACAGCCATAAAACTGCAAATCCGCGCAAGTCCCAAATTTTTGTGTGCTATAGCCCATGCCTTGCGCCTTGGGCCCGGATGGATCCGTCCTGGAATTGCCTAATATTTATCTCGGACATCAAATACGGCCTTAGAAATAATTTCCACCGCGTCGAAATGACCAAATTATATTTTTTGGCATTTTATAGCCATAAAAATGCAAATCCGCGCGAGTCCCAAATTGTTGTGTGCTATAGCCCATGCCTTCCGCCTTGGGCCCGGATGGATCCGTCCTAGATTCATCTAATATTTATCCCGGACATCAAATACGACCTAAGAAACCATTGCCACTGCCCTAAAATGACCAAATTATATTTTTTGGCATTTTACAGCCATAAAACTGCAAATCCGCGCAAGTCCCAAATTTTTGTGTGCTATAGCCCATGCCTTCCGCCTTGGGCCCGGATGGATCCATCCTGGAATCACCTAATATTTGTCCCGGACATCAAATACGGCCTAAGAAACCATTTCCACCGCCTCGAAATGACCAAATTATATTTTTTGGCATTTTATAGCCATAAAACTGCAAATCCGCGCGAGTCCCAAATTGTTCTGTGCTATAGCCCATGCCTTCCGCCTTGGGCCCGGATGGATCCGTCCTAGATTCAGCTAATATTTGTCCTGGACATCAAATACGGCCTAAGAAACCATTGCCACTGCCCTAAAATGACCAAATTATATTTTTTGGCATTTTACAGCCATAAAACTGCAAATCCGCGCGAGTCCCAAATTATTGTGTGCTATAGCCCATGCCTTCCGCCTTGGGCCCGGATGGATCCGTCCTAGATTCACCTAATATTTGTCCCGGACATCAAATACGGCCTAAGAAACCATTTCCACTGCCCCGAAATGACCAAATTATATTTTATGGCATTTTACAGCCATAAAACAGCAAATCCGCGCAAGTCCAGAATTTTTGTGTGCTATAGCCCATGCCTTCCGCCTTGGGCCCAGATGGATCCGTCCTAGATTCATCTAATATTTATCCCGGACATCAAATACGACCTAAGAAACCATTGCCACTGCCCTAAAATGACCAAATTATATTTTTTGGCATTTTACAGCCATAAAACTGCAAATCCGCGCAAGTCCCAAATTTTTGTGTGCTATAGCCCATGCCTTCCGCCTTGGGCCCGGATGGATCCATCCTGGAATAACCTAATATTTGTCCCGGACATCAAATACGGCCTAAGAAACCATTTCCACCGCCTCGAAATGACCAAATTATATTTTTTGGCATTTTATAGCCATAAAACTGCAAATCCGCGCAAGTCCCAAATTTTTGTGTGCTATAGCCCATGCCTTCCGCCTTGGGCCCGGATGGATCCATCCTGGAATAACCTAATATTTGTCCCGGACATCAAATACGGCCTAAGAAACCATTTCCACCGCCTCGAAATGACCAAATTATATTTTTTGGCATTTTATAGCCATAAAACTGCAAATCCGCGCGAGTCCCAAATTTTTGTGTGCTATAGCCCATGCCTTCCGCCTTGGGCCCGGATGGATCCGTCCTAGATTCACCTAATATTTGTCCCGGACATCAAATACGGCCTAAGAAACCATTTCCACCACCTCGAAATGACCAAATTATATTTTATGGCATTTTACAGCCATAAAACAGCAAATCCGCGCAAGTCCCAAATTGTTGTGTGCTATAGCCCATGCCTTCCGCCTTGGGCCCGGATGGATCCGTCCTAGATTCATCTAATATTTATCCCGGACATCAAATACGACCTAAGAAACCATTGCCACTGCCCTAAAATGACCAAATTATATTTTTTTGGCATTTTACAGCCATAAAACTACAAATCCGCGCAAGTCCCAAATTTTTGTGTGCTATAGCCCATGCCTTCCGCCTTGGGCCCTGATGTATCCATCCTGGAATAACCTAATATTTGTCCCGGACATCAAATACGGCCTAAGAAACCATTTCCACCGCCTCGAAATGACCAAATTATATTTTTTGGCATTTTATAGCCATAAAACTGCAAATCCGCGCGAGTCCCAAATTGTTGTTTGCTATAGCCCATGCCTTCCGCCTTGGGCCCGGATGGATCCGTCCTGGATTCACCTAATATTTGTCCCGGACATCAAATACGGCCTAAGAAACCATTTCCACTGCCCCGAAATGACCAAATTATATTTTTTGGCATTTTACAGCCATAAAACTGCAAATCCGCGCAAGTCCCAAATTTTTGTGTGCTATAGTCCATGCCTTCCGCCTTGGGCCCGGATGGATCCGTCCTAGATTCACCTAATATTTGTCCCGGACATCAAATACGGCCTAAGAAACCATTGCCACTGCCCCGATATGACCAAATTATATTTTTTGGCATTTTACAGCCATAAAACTGCAAATCCGCGCAAGTTCCAAATTTTTGTGTGCTATAGCCCATGCCTTCCGCCTTGGGCCCGGATGGATCCGTCCCAGAATCGTCTAATATTTATCTTGGATATCAAATACGGCCTAAAAACAATTTCCACCGCCCTGAAATGACCAAATTATATATTTTGGCATTTTATAGCCATAAAACTGCAAATCCGCACGAGTCCCAAATTTTTGTGTGCTATAGCCCATGCCTTCCTCCTTTGGCCCAGATGGATACGTCCTGGAATTGCCTAATATTTATCCGGACATCAAATACTGCCAAAGAAACAATTTCCACCGCGTCGAAATGACCAAATTATATTTTTTGGCATTTGATAGCCATAAAACTGCAAATCCGCGCGAGTCCCAAATTGTTGTGTGCTATAGCCCATGCCTTCCGCCTTGGGCCCAGATGGATCCGTCCTAGATTCATTTAATATTTATCCCGGACATCAAATACGGCCTAAAAAACCATTGCCACTGCCCCGAAATGACCAAATTATATTTTTTGGCATTTTACAGCCATAAAACTGCAAATCCGCGCAAGTCCCAAATTTTTGTGTGCTATAGCCCATGCCTTCCGCCTTGGGATCCGTCCTGGATTCATCTAATATTTATCCCGGACATCAAATACGGCCTAAGAAACCATTGTCACTACCCCGAAATGACCAAATTATATTTTTTGGCATTTTACAGCCATAAAACTGCAAATCCGCGCAAGTCCCAAATTTTTGTGTGCTATAGCCCATGCCTTGCGCCTTGGGCCCGGATGGATCCGTCCTGGAATTGCCTAATATTTATCTCGGACATCAAATACGGCCTTAGAAATAATTTCCACCGCGTCGAAATGACCAAATTATATTTTTTGGCATTTTATAGCCATAAAAATGCAAATCCGCGCGAGTCCCAAATTGTTGTGTGCTATAGCCCATGCCTTCCGCCTTGGGCCCGGATGGATCCGTCCTAGATTCATCTAATATTTATCCCGGACATCAAATACGACCTAAGAAACCATTGCCACTGCCCTAAAATGACCAAATTATATTTTTTGGCATTTTACAGCCATAAAACTGCAAATCCGCGCAAGTCCCAAATTTTTGTGTGCTATAGCCCATGCCTTCCGCCTTGGGCCCGGATGGATCCATCCTGGAATCACCTAATATTTGTCCCGGACATCAAATACGGCCTAAGAAACCATTTCCACCGCCTCGAAATGACCAAATTATATTTTTTGGCATTTTATAGCCATAAAACTGCAAATCCGCGCGAGTCCCAAATTGTTCTGTGCTATAGCCCATGCCTTCCGCCTTGGGCCCGGATGGATCCGTCCTAGATTCAGCTAATATTTGTCCTGGACATCAAATACGGCCTAAGAAACCATTGCCACTGCCCTAAAATGACCAAATTATATTTTTTGGCATTTTACAGCCATAAAACTGCAAATCTGCGCAAGTCCCAAATTTTTGTGTGCTATAGCCCATGCCTTGCGCCTTGGGCCCGGATGGATCCATCCTGGAATAACCTAATATTTGTCCCGGACATCAAATACGGCCTAAGAAACCATTTCCACCGCCTCGAAATGACCAAATTATATTTTTTGGCATTTTATAGCCATAAAACTGCAAATCCGCGCGAGTCCCAAATTTTTGTGTGCTATAGCCCATGCCTTCCGCCTTGGGCCCGGATGGATCCGTCCTGGATTCACCTAATATTTGTCCCGGACATCAAATACGGCCTAAGAAACCATTTCCACCGCCTCGAAATGACCAAATTATATTTTTTGGCATTTTATAGCCATAAAACTGCAAATCCGCGCAAGTCCCAAATTTTTGTGTGCTATAGCCCATGCCTTCCGCCTTGGGCCCGGATGGATCCATCCTGGATTCATCTAATATTTATCCCGGATATCAAATACGGCCTAAGAAACCATTGCCACTGCCCCGAAATGACCAAATTATATTTTTTGGCATTTTATAGCCATAAAACTGCAAATCCGCGCGAGTCCCAAATTTTTGTGTGCTATAGCCCATGCCTTCCGCCTTTGGCCCGGATGGATACGTCCTGGAATTGCCTAATATTTATCCTGGACATCAAATACGGCCTAAGAAACAATTTCCACCGCGTCGAAATGACCAAATTATATTTTTTGGCATTTTATAGCCATAAAACTGCAAATCCGCGCGAGTCCCAAATTGTTGTGTGCAATAGCCCATGCCTTCCGCCTTGGGCCCAGATGGATCCGTCCTAGATTCATCTAATATTTATACCGGACATCAAATACAGCCTAAAAAACCATTGCCACTGCCCCGAAATGACCAAATTATATTTTTTGGCATTTTACAGCCATAAAACTGCAAATCCGCGCAAGTCCCAAATTTTTGTGTGCTATAGCCCATGCCTTCCGCCTTGGGCCCGGATGGATCCATCCTGGAATCACCTAATATTTGTCCCGGACATCAAATATGGCCTAAGAAACCATTTCCACCGCCTCGAAATGACCAAATTATATTTTTTGGCATTTTATAGCCATAAAACTGCAAATCCGCGCGAGTCCCAAATTGTTGTGTGTTGTAGCCCATGCCTTCCGCCTTGGGCCCGGATGGATCTGTCCTGGAATCATCTAATATTTATCCCGGACATCAAATACGACCTAAGAAACCATTGCCACTGCCCTAAAATGACCAAATTATATTTTTGGCATTTTACAGCCATAAAACTGCAAATCCGCGCAAGTCCCAAATTTTTGTGTGCTATAGCCCATGCCTTCCGCCTTGGGCCCGGATGGATCCATCCTGGAATCACCTAATATTTGTCCCGGACATCAAATACGGCCTAAGAAACCATTTCCACCGCCTCGAAATGACCAAATTATATTTTTTTGCATTTTACAACCATAAAACTACAAATTCGCGCGAGTCCCAAATTTTTGTGTGCTATAGCCCATGCCTTCCGCCTTGGGCCCGGATGGATCCGTCCTGGATTCATCTAATATTTATCCCGGACATCAAATACGGCCTAAGAAACCATTGCCACTGCCCCGAAATGACCAAATTATATTTTTTGGCATTTTACAGCCATAAAACTGCAAATCCTTGCAAGTCCCAAATTTTTGTGTGCTATAGCCCATGCCTTGTGCCTTGGGCCCGGATGGATCCGTCCTGGAATTGCATAATATTTATCTCGGACATCAAATACAGCCTAAGAAACAATTTCCACCGCCTCGAAATGACCAAATTATATTTTTTGGCATTTTATAGCCATAAAACTGCAAATCCGCGTGAGTCCCAAATTGTTGTGTGCTATAGTCCATGCCTTCCGGCTTGGGCCCGGATGGATCCGTCCTGGAATCGCCTAATATTTGTCCCGGACATCAAATACGGCCTAAGAAACAATTGCCACCGCCCTGAAATGAAAAAAATTATATTTTTTGGCATTTTATAGCCATAAAACTACAAATCCGCGCGAGTCCCAAATTTTTGTGTGCTATAGCCCATGCCTTGCGCCTTGGGCCCGGATGGATCCGTCCTGGAATCGCCTAATATTTATCTCGGACATCAAATATGGCCTAAGAAACAATTTCCACCGCCTCGAAATGACCAAATTATATTTTTTGGCATTTTATTGCCATAAAACTGCAAATCCGCGCGAGTCCCAAATTTTTGTGTGCTATAGCCCAAGCCTTCCGCCTTGGGCCCGGATGGATCCGTCCTGGATTCATCTAATATTTATCCCGGACATCAAATACGGCCTAAAAAACCATTGCCACTGCCCCGAAATGACCAAATTATATTTTTTGGCATTTTACAGCCATAAAACTGCAAATCCGGTCAAGTCCCAAATTTTTGTGTGCTATAGCCCATGCCTTCCGCCTTGGGCCCGGATGGATCCGTCCTGGATTCATCTAATATTTATCCCGGACATTAAATACGGCCTAAGAAACCATTGCCACTGCCCCGAAATGACCAAATTATATTTTTTTGGCATTTTACAGCCATAAAACTGCAAATCCGCGCAAGTCCCAAATTTTTGTGTGCTATAACCCATGCCTTCCGCCTTGAGCCCGGATGGAACCGTCCTAGAATCGCCTAATATTTATCTCGGACATCAAATACGGCCTAAGAAACAATTTCCACCGCCTCGAAATGACCAAATTATATTTTTTGGCATTTTATAGCCATAAAACTGCAAATCCGCGCGAGTCCAAAATTTTTGTGTGCTATAAGCTATGCCTTCCGCCTTGGGCCCGGATGGATTTGTCCTGGAATCATCTAATATTTATCCCGGACATCAAATACGGCCTAAGAAACCATTGCCACTGCCCCGAAATGACCAAATTATATTTTTTGGCATTTTACAGCCATAAAACTGCAAATCCGTGCAAGTCCCAAATTTTTGTGTGCTATAGCCCATGCTTTCCGCCTTGGGCCCGGATGGATCCTTCCTGGATTCATCTAGTATTTATCCAAGACATCAAATACGGCCTAAGAAACCATTTCCACTACCCTGAAATGACCAAATTATATTTTTTGACATTTTACAGCCATAAAACTGCAAATCCGCGCAAGTCCCCAATTTTTGTGTGCTATAGCCCATGCCTTCCGCCTTGGGCCCGGATGGATCCGTCCTAGAATCGCCTAATATTTATCTCGGATATCAAATACGGCCTAAAAAACAATTTCCACCGCCCTGAAATGACCAAATTATATTTTTTGGCATTTTATAGCCATAAAACTGCAAATTCGCGCGAGTCCCAAATTTTTGTGTGCTATAGACCAATCCTTCCGCCTTTGGCCCGAATGGATACGTCCTGGAATTGCCTAATATTTATCTCGGACATCAAATACGGCCTAAGAAACAATTTCCACCGCCTCGAAATGACCAAATTATATTTTTTGGCATTATATAGCCATAAAACTGCAAATCCGCGCGAGTCCCAAATTTTTGTGTGCTGTAGCCCATGCCTTCCGCCTTGGGCCCGGATGGATCTGTCCTGGAATCATCTAATATTTTTCCCGGACATCAAATACGGCCTAAGAAACCATTGCCACTGCCCCGAAATGACCAAATTATATTTTTTGGCATTTTACAGCCATAAAACTGCAAATCCGCGCAGTCCCAAATTTTTGTGTGCTATAGCCCATGCCTTCCGCCTTGGGTCCGGATGGATCCATCCTGGATTCATCTAATATTTATCCCGGACATCAAATACGGCCTAAGAAACCATTGCCACTGCCCCGAAATGACCAAATTATATTTTTTGGCATTTTACACCCATAAAACTGCAAATCCGCGCAAGTCCCCAATTTTTGTGTGCTATAGCCCATGCCTTCCGCCTTGGGACCGGATGGATCCGTCCTAGAATCGCCTAATATTTATCTCGGATATCAAATACGGCCTAAAAAACAATTTCCACCGCCCTGAAATGACCAAATTATATTTTTTGGCATTTTACAGCCATAAAACTGCAAATCCGCGCAGTCCCAAATTTTTGTGTGCTATAGCCCATGCCTTCCACCTTGGGTCCGGATGGATCCGTCCTGGATTCATATAATATTTATCCCAGACATCAAATACGGCCTAAGAAACCATTGCCACTGCCCCGAAATGACCAAATTATATTTTTTGGCATTTTACAGCCATAAAACTGCAAATCCGCGCAAGTCCCAAATTTTTGTGTGCTATAGCCCATGCCTTCCGCCTTGGGCCCGGATGGATCCGTCCTAGAATCGCCTAATATTTATCTCGGATATCAAATACGGCCTAAAAACAATTTCCACCGCCCTGAAATGACCAAATTATATTTTTTGGCATTTTATAGCCATAAAACTGCAAATTCGCGCGAGTCCCAAATTTTTGTGTGCTATAGCCCATGCCTTCCGCCTTTGGCCCGGATGGATATGTCCTGGAATTGCCTAATATTTATCTCGGACATCAAATACGGCCTAAGAAACAATTTCCACCGCCTCGAAATGACCAAATTATATTTTTTGGCATTATATAGCCATAAAACTGCAAATCCGCGCGAGTCCCAAATTTTTGTGTGCTGTAGCCCATGCCTTCCGCCTTGGGCCCGGATGGATCTGTCCTGGAATCATCTAATATTTATCCCGGACATCAAATACGGCCTAAGAAACCATTGCCACTACCCCGAAATGACCAAATTATATTTTTTGGCATTTTACAGCCATAAAACTGCAAATCCGCGCAGTCCCAAATTTTTGTGTGCTATAGCCCATGCCTTCCGCCTTGGGTCCGGATGGATCCATCCTGGATTCATCTAATATTTATCCCGGACATCAAATACGGCCTAAGAAACCATTGCCACTGCCCCGAAATGACCAAATTATATTTTTTGGCATTTTACAGCCATAAAACTGCAAATCCGCGCAAGTCCCCAATTTTTGTGTGCTATAGCCCATGCCTTCCGCCTTGGGACCGGATGGATCCGTCCTAGAATCGCCTAATATTTATCTCGGATATCAAATACGGCCTAAAAAACAATTTCCACCGCCCTGAAATGACCAAATTATATTTTTTGGCATTTTACAGCCATAAAACTGCAAATCCGCGCAGTCCCAAATTTTTGTGTGCTATAACCCATGCCTTCCGCCTTGGGCCCGGATGGATCCGTCCTGGATTCATCTAATATTTATCCCAGACATCAAATACGGCCTAAGAAACCATTGCCACTGCCCCGAAATGACCAAATTATATTTTTTGGCATTTTACAGCCATAAAACTGCAAATCCGCGCAAGTCCCAAATTTTTGTGTGCTATAGCCCATGCCTTCCGCCTTGGGCCCGGATGGATCCGTCCTAGAATCGCCTAATATTTATCTCGGATATCAAATACGGCCTAAAAATAATTTCCACCGCCCTGAAATGACCAAATTATATTTTTTGGCATTTTATAGCCATAAAACTGCAAATCCGCGCGAGTCCCAAATATTTGTGTGCTATAGCCCATGCCTTCCGCCTTGGGCCCTGATAGATCCGTCCTGGATTCATCTAATATTTATCCCGGACATCAAATACGGCCTAAGAAACCATTGCCACTGCCCCAAAATGACCAAATTATATTTTTTGGCATTTTACAACCATAAAACTACAAATCCGCGCAAGTCCCAAATTTTTGTGTGCTATAGCCCAGGCCTTCCGCCTTGGGCCCGGATGGATCCGTCCTAGAATCGCCTAATATTTATCTCGGATATCAAATACGGCCTAAAAAACAATTTCCACCGCCTCGAAATGACCAAATTATATTTTTTGGCATTTTATAGCCATAAAACTACAAATCCGCGCGAGTCCCAAATTTTTGTGTACTATAGCCCATGCCTTGCGCCTTGGGCCCGGATGGATCCGTCCTGGAATTGCCTAATATTTATCTCGGACATCAAATACGGCCTAAGAAACAATTTCCACCGGCTCGAAATGTCACGACCCAAACTGAAGGGCCATGACTATCACCCGACCACACTTGCCGAGCACCAACGTACATTTCATCTAACCTTCATTATTATCTTTTAAGGCTGACGAGATCAATATAAATGGTAGACCTAGATCATGGACAACCAGCAATAAAATATGACGGCATGAACATACATAGCAGGGGATGACCAGACAATCAAGAAACTACATATAAGGTATGAGCTACCACGCTACTATGAAAGACTATACAACAAAAACTAGCCGACAAGGCATACCAAACTATACATGAGCCGACACTATGAGCCTCTAAAAGAACATAAGTGTTGCAACATAGCCGGAACAGGGCCCCGACATACCCATAATGTCTATAACAAAAATTGCATACCAAGACCAAGGCAAGTCCGGAGAAGGGATCTCGCCAATCACCGCTGAACTGGACAGTCTACTGTGGTGGGGGAGCTGCACCTACCTATCTATCAGGACCTGCAGCACGACATGCAACGTCCACAAATAAAAGGACGTCAGTACGAATAAAGTACTGAGTATGTAAGGCAAGGAACCATAAATACGATCAGTAATGTAAGCAAGGATAGAGAATATACAACCTGTAACATCTTAGTACCTCTGAGGGCTACTTACATGAAATGCATGATACATATGTATAAATAAATAAACCTTTAAAGCATTCGCCTCTGTGGGCATCATTATCATCATATCGTACCCGGCCATAATAGGCTCGGTAGAATCGTACCCGGCCACGTGGAGCTCGGTAAAACCCAACTGATCAGTGGTTGCACAATAGGTGCCGTACCCGGCCAACTATAGCGTGGCTCGGTAGAGTAAAATAGATACATATATATAATGCATGCTCGACTCATGGAATTACATTCTAAACCTTTCGGAGTGACGTAAGGTCAGTATCCTCTATACACGTTATTAGGACTAACTCTTCACTATGAACTTTATAAGATTTAGGAAGTACGAACAACATTGATAACATAAGAATAAGAGAAGTAACATTAACATCAATCGTTCCATAAGAGGGAAAACAATGTAAGTACTGCTAGCTTCTAAGAGTAGAGTATCTTGGAAGCTCGTTCATTACATTATATACAATCGGAGTCGTGCAAAAGAAGGAAAGGGATAGCCTCACATAACTTGTATATACTGCCCCAATCTCAAGCTATGCAATTGTCAAAACTCCTTAGTCTACAATAAGAGAAACGATACTATCGTTATCATTTAAGCGTCATAACTATTATGTATCGACCACAACCTATTTTACGATGAAACGGACAGCACCTCCCCTATATATATGACCTCACACCATTCAAAACAGTCACCAAACAGCCCAAACAACATCAGTAATAAACATATTGAGCCTCCCAAAATAGTCCACACATAGCCTAATCACTCCATACATACGACGACCACCGTAGTCGTGTCAAACAACCTAGAAATGTTACGAATAACTATCAGCCCATAACCGTACATATATATGGTGTTTCTCCACACCCTTACTCCTCCAAAACTCCACAAGATAGTAGTAAAATACGCAGCCCAACAACAACGCAAAACAGTCCACAAAACAATAACATTACTACCAAGCCTTTCGATATATATCTCACAAGTTCTAGCTTCAATGGCTTAGCCGCAACTTGGATAATCTTAAATACATATAGAGTAAGAGGTTACTTACCTTTATAAAGAAAGAAAAACTCCAATTTGACCTTAAATTTCCATTAAATATCCCTCCACTGCTGCCACAACAACAAAAAAGCGAAACTAGCGATCAATTAGTGTTTTTCGGCACTAGAATCACTTTAGAAGGCTTGAAATCACCTAGGATTGATATTAAGAACATGAGGGAGTATTTACAGAACATAAACCTTTTAAAACAACCTCCCACACGAGCTGAAACGACACAAAAATGAGCAACAACAAGAAGAACAAGAGACTTACTAGCGCCACGGAATTCCCGACACTTGATTTGTGTTGTTTGCCCTTTTTGTGGGTCTTGAATCTTGAGAGAACCTTGAGAGGATGTTCCTAGGGTTCTAAGGTCTGAAAATAGTGAAAATAAATGACTTAAAACGGGTTGGAGGCATCCTATATAGGTCCAAATATCTTAAACCGACTTAGTGGGCCCCATAGAGAGGTGCTTGGCGCAGTCTCGCGAAAACGTGAATATCTCTCTACCCCGAGATCGTATCGATGAACGGTTTAATGCGTTGGAAACTATACTCATAGATCTTTAATTTGGTTGGTAGATCACCCCGTAATTACTTGTAAATTATGATAAAAGATTAGAAACATTTGACCTAATGTTTAAGTAAAATTATGAACCTAAGTTGCAACAACTTTTGTCGACTTTTATTTCATAACTCGTTTGACTTCAAGACTTATGATACGGATATTATATGATTAAAATACCTTAATAAATGACCTCTTGAGTGTATTAAGCACCGCTAGATTACCTGAAAATACGAGTTACAACATCCTTGATTCGTTTAACTTCTAATACTGGTTAATCACCCTTATACACTTTTGTATCACTTAAGACCAATAGGATTGACTTCTTATCATCTCAAAGATAATTCATTCTTGGATTTATGTTAACTAATATATGGCATGAGCTAACACATGTGGATATGGATTGTAACACCCTCCCCCCCCTTAGGAACATTCGTCCTCGAATGTAAGGGTTTATGGGGAGTTTAAATCATCGTGGATTCCAATGGAAATTTTCGATCAATTTTCCCCTATAAAATGGTCACTAGCAAAACTTGCAAGTAATTAAGCCCAACATATGGCTTCACAAGGCTACACAAAGCATTATGCGTATTTACATTATCTACATATCAACCATTTTGTATTAAGGAGGAGTATTCTCAAATTATTGCTTACCTCATAGAGCCGTTTCTTCTTCCAATGTATCCTGTCTTCCACCAGCATCCTTGTTATCTTCATTCTGGAATAAGTAAGGGTATTTAGACTTCATCTCCTCTTCTGCTTCCCATGTCATTTCTTCCATATTTTTGTTCCTCCACAATACTTTGACGGAAGCTACATCTTTTGTTCTCAGCTTGCGGACTTGCCGATCTAATATCGCCACTGGCACTTCTTCATATGATAGGTCCTCTGTAACTTGTACATATTTGATAGGGACGACTCGAGAAGGGTCTCCAATACATTTTCTCAACATAGATACATGGAATACCGGGTGGACAAATTCCAATTCGGATGGAAATTCTAACTCATAAGCAACCTGTCCAATCCGTCGAAGAATTTTATACGGCCCGATATACCTTGGACTCAGCTTACCTTTCTTCCCAAAACGCATAATACCCTTCATTGGTGAGATCCTCAGGAAAACCCAATCACCAACCTCAAACTCTAGATCACGACGTCGGACATCAGAATAAGATTTTTGCCTGCTTTGTGCCGTCCTCAATCGCTCCTGTATCACTTTCACCTTCTCAATAGCTTGGTAAATCAAATCTGGCCCATATAATTCTGTTTCACCGACTTCGAACCATCCAACTGGTGATCTACATCTCCTCCCGTATAGTGCCTCATATGGGGCCATTTTAATACTGGAATGGTAGCTATTGTTATAGGCGAATTCTATGAGTGGAAGATGATCATCCCAATTCCCCTTAAAATCTAGAACACATGCTCGTAGCATATCTTCCAGTGTCTGAATGGTACGTTCAGCCTGTCCATCAGTCTGCGGATGAAATACAGTGCTGAGATTTACCTGTGTGCCTAAACCCTTCTGGAAAGACCTCCAAAAGTTAGCCGTAAATTGAGCTCCTCGGTCTGATATAATAGATATGGGCACACCATGAAGCCTAACAATCTCCTTGATATACAACTTTGCATAATCTTCAGCCGTGTAAGTTGTCTTCACTGGCAGAAAATGGGCACATTTTGTAACTCGATCAATTATCACCCAGATGGAGTCAAACTTATGATAAGAGCGAGGTAATCCAATAATGAAGTCCATATTAATCACCTCCCACTTCCAGGTCGGAATCTCTATATTTTGAAGCAATCCACTGGGTTTCTGATGTTCTATCTTTACTTGTTGACAATTGGGACACTGGGCTACAAATTCTGCAATAGACTTCTTCATATTATCCCACCAATATTGCTCCTTGACATCATGATACATCTTTGTCGAGCCGGGATGGATGGAATATCGGGATTGATGAACCTCATTCATAATCTTCTCTCACAACCCTGCCACATTAGGCACACACAATCGGCTCTGGTATCTCAGTGCCCCATCTTTTCCGATCCCAAAAGCCATACTTTTACACTGTTGAATGTTTTCTCTTAATCGTAATAAGATAGGATCTTCATATTGTCGTGCTTTTACCTCGGCTACCAAAGATGATTCTGATGTATTCTGTACAGTAACACCTCCGTCATCAGAGTCTAACAATCTGATTCTCATATTGGCTAGCTGATGAAGCTCTTTAATCAACCCCCATCTACCTGCCTCAATATGTACTAAGCTTCCCATTGATTTACGGCTGAGAGCGTCTGCCACAACATTGGCTTTACCGGGATGATACAATATCTCGACGTCGTAGTCTTTCAATAATTCAAGCCACCTACGTTGCCTCAAATTCAACTCTTTCTGCTTGAAGATGTATTGTAAACTCTTGTGATCTGTGTAGATGTCAACATGGACGCCGTATAAGTAGTGCCGCCATATCTTCAAAGCATATATTACTGCAGCCAATTCCAAATCATGGGTTGGATAATTCTTTTCATGCTTCTTCAATTGTCTTGATGCATAAGCAATCACATTCCCACGCTGCATCAATACGCACCCCAAACCTATACCTGAGGCATCACAATATACCACATAACCTTCTGTTCCTTCAGGAAGAGTGAGCACTGGTGCAGATGTCAATCGATTCTTCAACTCCTGAAAACTACGTTCACAAGTGTCAGACCACTGGAATTTGGTAGCTTTTTGTGTTAACTTAGTCAATGGTGATGATATAGAGGAAAATCCTTCTACAAACCGCCTATAATATCCTGCTAGCCCTAGGAAGCTGCGGACTTCTGATGGTGTTGTAGGTCTCGGCCAATTCTTTACTGCATCGATCTTCTGAGTGTCGACACTAATACCCTCATCAGATATCACATGGCTAAGGAATGCTACTGAGTTCAGCCAGAATTCACATTTGGAGAGCTTAGCATATAACTTACGATCCTGAAGCGTCTGTAATACTATCCGCAAGTGGCCCGCATGTTCCGCCTCCGAACGAGAATACACTAGAATGTCATCAATGAATACAATCACGAACACATCAAGATAGGGCCTGAATATAGTATTCATGAGATCCATAAAAGTTGTTGGGGCATTTGTTAGCCCGAACGACATCACCAAGAACTCAAAGTGCCCATATCTTGTCCGGAAGGCCGTCTTTGGAATATCCTTCTCCCTAACCCTCACCTGATGATACCCTGAACGTAAATCAATCTTAGAGAAATACTTGGCACCCTGGAGTTGGTCAAACAGGTCATCAATTCTTGGAAGTGGATACTTGTTCTTTATAGTAGACTTATTCAACTGTCGATAGTCGATACACATCCGTAACAACCCGTCTTTCTTCCGCACGAATAGGACTGGTGCACCCCAAGGTGAAGTGCTAGGCCTAATAAAGCCCTTATCTAGCAAGTCCTTCAACTGCACCTTCAACTCTCGCAACTCTGCCGGGGCCATTCTGTATGGAGGAATAGAGATCGGTTGAGTGTCAGGCAACACATCAATTCTAAACTCAATCTCCCTTTCAGGAGGAAGTCCTGGGAGTTCATCTGGGAAAACATCTGGGAATTCGTTGACCACAGGGATTGATTGTAAAGTAGGTGGTTTCGCCTCCGCATCCCTAACGCGAACGAGATGATAAATGTAACCTTTTGAGATCATTTTCCTTGCCTTAAAATAGGAAATAAACCTACCTTTCGGTGTAGCAATGTTCCCTTTCCATTCAATGACGGGTTCACCCGGAAATTGGAACCTAACCATCTTCGTACGACAGTCAACATTTGCATAGCATGAGGCCAACCAGTCCATTCATATTATCACATCAAAATCAACCATTTCTAACTCAAATAAATTTGCTAAGGTTTGACGACTACAAATCATCACAGTGCAACCTCTATATACCCTTCTAGAAATCACAGAATCTCCTATCGGAGTAGATACCGCGAGGGGTTTACTTATCAATTCAGGTTCAATGCCAAACTTATTAGCCACAAAGGGTGTAACATAGGATAATGTAGATCCCGGATCAATGAACGCATATACATCATAAGAAAACACAGATATAATACCTGTAACAACATCTGGAGACGACTCGAGATCCTGTCGACCTACTAGAGCATAGGTTCGATTTTGAGCACCACTCGAACTCGGAACTGCACCTCTACCCCTACCACGACCTGTCGACTGCTGAAAACCCCGTACTGGAGGTCGAACTGATGAGGAAGAACCAGACACAGATCCAGTTGGCTGAGCCATACCATTACCTCCTCTATTAGGACAATCCCGCATCATATGGCCAGGCTGGCCGCACGAATAGCATGCATCAAAACCTCGACGACACAGTCCAAAGTGGGCCTTGCCGCACTGATCACAATATGGTGTTGGGGGTCTCATCTGACTAGTATCCCTATGATGTTGCGAGCCAGATGCCCGCGAACTCTGACCTGGACCAGAATAGGATCGATCATATCGAGGCCTCTAAAACTGTGGAGGAGCACTAGCTACAGGTGGCGCCGAACTCCTCGAAAATTGTGGCCTGATGCGGCCTCTGAAGTCATCAGAATACCCTGCAAATCTCGCCCTCTTATGCTGGCCCCTATCCTGCTCCCTAACTGCCCTCTGCTGGCGCTTACGATCCTCTAGGGTCTGGGCATAAGCTTGAATACGGGAAATATCCATGCCCTCTACCAAGGAGGCTGTTGTACACTCATTTATCAGATGTGGTCCCAACCCATTCACGAACATATGCACCCTATCACTCATCTCGGCCACCATATGGGAGCATACCTTGCCAAAGAATCAAACTGCATATTGTACTCTCGCACACTCATATTACCTTGTCTAAGGTTCAAGAACTTATCAGCTCTAGCTCGTCTTATCTCAACTGGCAAGTAGTGACGAAGAAAGGCCTCAGAAAATTCCTTCCACACAGCTGGAGGAGGGTTCGGACCCCTGGATCTCTCCCAACTATCATACCAGAGAACCGCTAAATCCCGTAACCGATAAGAAGCCAACTCTACTGCCTCTGTATCACTAACATGCATAACCCGAAGTGTACGATGAACTTGGTCAATAAAAGTCTGTGGGTCCTCCTTGGGGTCTGATCCGGTAAACACTGGAGGGTCTAAATTAATAAAATCACGAACTCTTGTACTAACTGGTTTCTCAGCAGCACTTGTATTCTGCCTTTGATCCTGAGTAGCTACCAAGCTAGTCAATAACTGCAAAGCACTCCGCATATCCTGGTCTGGAGTGCCAGACGGAGGAACTGGAGGCGCTGGGTGCCTTCTAATATCCTCTGGAGGAGATGGAGTAGATGAGGTATGAGAGGGCATCTCACTTTGAGCCTCACTTTGTCCTGCTCTGACTTGGGGCACCTGACTGGTACCCTCTCTCGCTGCTGTATCAAGCCGTCTACTAATCGTTTGCTTCCTAGTCGAAGGCATCACTGGAAAAAAAAAAGGTGAATATTAGAGACGAACACTTACGACTCAACTCTATGCACGATCTAGATTCAGGAAGAAGGTAACAACCCTAGATGTCATGTAGCCTCCTGATTATAAATGTGGCGCGCTACACATCCATAATCAAGACTCTACTAGACACGGCTCATAGACAACCCCTATGACAGACTTGCTCTGATACCAAGTTTGTCACGACCCAAACTGAAGGGCCATGACTAGCACCCGACCACACTTGCCGAGCACCAACGTACATTTCATCTAACCTTCATTATTATCTTTTAAGGCTGACGAGATCAATATAAATGGTAGACCTAGATAATGGACAACCAGCAATAAAATATGACGGCATGAACATACATAGCAGGGGATAACCAGACAATCAAGAAACTACATATAAGGTATGAGCTACCACGCTACTATGAAAGACTATACAACAAAAACTAGCCGACAAGGCATACCAAACTATACATGAGCCGACACTATGAGCCTCTAAAAGAACATAAGTGTTGCAACATAGCCGGAACAGGGCCCCGACATACCCATAATGTCTATAACAAAAATTGCATACCAAGACCAAGGCAAGTCCGGAGAAGGGATCTCGCCAATCACCGCTGAACTGGACAGTCTACTGTGGTGGGGAAGCTGCACCTACCTATCTATCAGGACCTGCAGCACGACATGCAACGTCCACAAATAAAAGGACGTCAGTACGAATAAAGTACTGAGTATGTAAGGCAAGGAACCATAAATACGATCAGTAATGTAAGCAAGGATAGAGAATATACAACCTGTAACATCTTAGTACCTCTGAGGGCTACTTACATGAAATGCATGATACATATGTATAAATAAATAAACCTTTAAAGCATTCGCCTCTATGGGCATCATTATCATCATATCGTACCCGGCCATAATAGGCTCGGTAGAATCGTACCCGGCCACGTGGAGCTCGGTAAAACCCAACTGATCAGTGGTTGCACAATAGGTGCCGTACCCGGCCAACTATAGCGTGGCTCGGTAGAGTAAAATAGATACATATATATAATGCATGCTCGACTCATGGAATTACATTCTAAACCTGTCGGAGTGACGTAAGGTCGGTATCCTCTATACACGTTATTAGGACTAACTCTTCACTATGAACTTTATAAGATTTAGGAAGTACGAACAACATTGATAACATAAGAATAAGAGAAGTAACATTAACATCAATCGTTCCATAAGAGGGAAAACAATGTAAGTACTGCTAGCTTCTAAGAGTAGAGTATCTTGGAAGCTCGTTCATTACATTATATACAATCGGAGTCGTGCAAAAGAAGGAAAGGGATAGCCTCACATAACTTGTATATACTGCCCCAATCTCAAGCTATGCAATTGTCAAAACTCCTTAGTCTACAATAAGAGAAACGATACTATCGTTATCATTTAAGCGTCATAACTATTATGTATCGACCACAACCTATTTTACGATGAAACGGACAGCACCTCCCCTATATATATGACCTCACACCATTCAAAACAGTCACCAAACAGCCCAAACAACATCAGTAATAAACATATTGAGCCTCCCAAAATAGTCCACACATAGCCTAATCACTCCATACATACGACGACCACCGTAGTCGTGTCAAACAACCTAGAAATGTTACGAATAACTATCAGCCCATAACCGTACATATATATGGTGTTTCTCCACACCCTTACTCCTCCAAAACTCCACAAGATAGTAGTAAAATACGCAGCCCAACAACAACGCAAAACAGTCCACAAAACAATAACATTACTACCAAGCCTTTCGATATATATCTCACAAGTTCTAGCTTCAATGGCTTAGCCGCAACTTGGATAATCTTAAATACATATAGAGTAAGAGGTTACTTACCTTTATAAAGAAAGAAAAACTCCAATTTGACCTTAAATTTCCATTAAATATCCCTCCACTGCTGCCACAACAACAAAAAAGCGAAACTAGCGATCAATTAGTGTTTTTCGGCACTAGAATCACTTTAGAAGGCTTGAAATCACCTAGGATTGATATTAAGAACATGAGGGAGTATTTACAGAACATAAACCCTTTAAAAAAACCTCCCACATGAGCTGAAACGACACAAAAATGAGCAACAACAAGAAGAACAAGAGACTTACTAGCGCCACGGAATTCCCGACACTTGATTTGTGTTGTTTGCCCTTTTTTGGGTCTTGAATATTGAGAGAACCTTGAGAGGATGTTCCTAGGGTTCTAAGGTCTGAAAATAGTGAAAATAAATGACTTAAAACGGGTTGGAGGCATCCTATATAGGTCCAAATATCTTAAACCGACTTAGTGGGCCCCATAGAGAGGTGCTTGGCGCAGTCTCGCGAAAACGTGAATATCTCTCTACTCCGAGATCGTATCGATGAACGGTTTAATGCGTTGGAAACTAGAATCATAGATATTTAATTTGGTTGGTATATCATCCCGTAATTCCTTGTACATTATGAGAAAAGATTAGAAATATTTGACCTAATATTTAAGTAAAATTATGAACCTAAGTTGCGACAACTTTTGTCGACTTTTGTTTCATAACTCGTTTGACTTCAAGACTTATGATACGGATATTATATGATTAAAATACCTTAATAAATGACCTCTTGAGTGTATTAAGCACCGCTAGATTACCTGAAAATACGAGTTACAACATCCTTGATTCGTTTAACTTCTAATACTGGTTAATCACCCTTATACACTCTTGTATCACTTAAGACCAATAGGATTGACTTCTTATCATCTCAAAGATAATTCCTTTTTGGATTTATGTTAACTAATATATGGCATGAACTAACACATGTGGATATGGGTTGTAACACCCTCCCCCCCTTAGGAACATTCGTCCTCGAATGTAAGGGTTTATGGGGGCGAGTCCCAAATTTTTGTGTGCTATAGCCCATGCCTTCCGCCTTGGGCCCGGATGGATCCGTCCTGGATTCATCTAATATTTATCCCGGACATCAAATACGACCTAAGAAACCATTGCCACTGCCCCGAAATGACCAAATTATATTTTTTGGCATTTTACAGCCATAAAACTGCAAATCCGCGCAAGTCCCAAATTTTTGTGTGCTATAGCCCATGCCTTCCGCCTTGGGCCCGGATGGATCCGTCCTGGATTCATCTAATATTTATCCCGGACATCAAATACGGCATAAGAAACCATTGCCACTGCCCCGAAATGACCAAATTATATTTTTTGGCATTTTACAGCCATAAAACTGCAAATCGGCGCAAGTCCCAAATTTTTGTGTGCTATAACCCATGCCTTCCGCCTTGGGCCCGGATGGATCCGTCCTAGAATCACCTAATATTTATCTCAGATATCAAATACGGCTAAAAAAACAATTTCCACCGCCTCGAAATGACCAAATTATATTTTTTGGCATTTTATAGCCATAAAACTACAAATCCGCGCGAGTCCCAAATTTTTGTGTGCTATAGCCCATGCCTTGCGCCTTTGGCCCGGATGGATACGTCCTGGAATTGCCTAATATTTATCTCGGACATCAAATACGGCCTAAGAAACAATTTCCACCGCCTCGAAATGACCAAATTTTATTTTTTGGCATTTTATAGCCATAAAACTGCAAATCCGCGCGAGTCCAAAATTTTTGTGTGCTATCGGCTATGCCTTCCGCCTTGGGCCCGGATGGATTTGTCCTGGAATCATCTAATATTTATCCCGGACATCAAATACGGCCTAAGAAACCATTGCCACTGCCCCGAAATGACCAAATTATATTTTTTGGCATTTTACATCCATAAAACTGCAAATCCGCGCAAGTCCCAAATTTTTGTGTGCTATAGCCCATGCCTTCCGCCTTGGGCCCGGATGGATCCGTCCTGGATTCATCTAGTATTTATCCCGGACATCAAATACGGCCTAAGAAACCATTGCCACTGCCCCGAAATGACCAAATTATATTTTTTGGCATTTTACAGCCATAAAACTGCAAATCCGCTCAAGTCCCAAATTTTTGTGTGCTATAGCCCATGCCTTCCGCCTTGGGCCCGGATGGATCCGTCCTGGAATCATCTAATATTTATCCCGGGCATCAAATACGGCCTAAGAAACCATTGCCACTGCCCCGAAATGACCAAATTATATTTTTTGGCATTTTACAGCCATAAAACTGCAAATCCGCGCAAGTCCCAAATTTTTGTGTGCTATAGCCCATGCCTTCCGCCTTGGGCCCGGATGGATCCATCCTCGAATCACCTAATATTTGTCCCGGACAACAAATACGGCCTAAGAAACCATTTCCACCGCCTCGAAATGACCAAATTATAATTTTTGGCATTTTATAGCCATAAAACTGCAAATCCGCGCGAGTCCCAAATTGTTGTGTGCTATAGGCCATGCCTTCCGGCTTGGGCCCGGATGGATCCGTCCTGGATTCATCTAATATTTATCCCGGACATCAAATACGGCCTAAGAAACCATTGCCACTGCCCGAAAATGACCAAATTATATTTTTTGGCATTTTACAGCCATAAAACTGCAAATCCGCGCAAGTCCCAAATTTTTGTGTGCTATAGCCCATGCCTTCCGCCTTGGGCCCGGATGGATCCGTCCTGGATTCATCTAATATTTATCCCGGATATCAAATACGGCATAAGAAACCATTGCCACTGCCCCGAAATGACCAAATTATATTTTTTGGCATTTTACAGCCATAAAACTGCAAATCCGCGCAAGTCCCAAATTTTTGTGTGCTATACCCATGCCTTCCGCCTTGGGCCCGGATGGATCCGTCCTGGATTCATCTAATATTTATCCCGGACATCAAATACGGCCTAAGAAACCATTGCCGCTGCCCGAAAATGACCAAATTATATTTTTTGGCATTTTACAGCCATAAAACTGCAAATCCGCGCGAGTCCCAAATATTTGTGTGCTATAGCCCATGCCTTCCGCCTTGGGCCCGGATGGATCCGTCCTGGAATCATCTAATATTTATCCCGGGCATCAAATACGGCCTAAGAAACCATTGCCACTGCCCCGAAATGACCAAATTATATTTTTTGGCATTTTACAGCCATAAAACTACAAATCCGCGCAAGTCCCAAATTTTTGTGTGCTATAGCCCATGCCTTCCGCCTTGGGCCCGGATGGATCCATCCTGGAATCACCTAATATTTGTCCCGGACAACAAATACGGCCTAAGAAACCATTTCCACCGCCTCGAAATGACCAAATTATAATTTTTGGCATTTTATAGCCATAAAACTGAAAATCCGCGCGAGTCCCAAATTTTTGTGTGCTATAGGCCATGCCTTCCGGCTTGGGCCCGGATGGATCCGTCCTGGAATCACCTAATATTTGTCTCGGACATCAAATACGGCCTAAGAAACAATTGCCACTGCCCTGAAATGAAAAAAAATATATTTTTTGGCATTTTATAGCCATAAAACTACAAATCCGCGCGAGTCCCAAATTTTTGTGTGCTATAGCCCATGCCTTCCGCCTTGGGCCCGGATAGATCCGTCCTTGAATCATCTAATATTTATCCCGGACATCAAATACGACCTAAGAAACCATTGCCATTGCCCGAAAATGACCAAATTATATTTTTTGGCATTTTACAGCCATAAGACTGCAAATCCGCGCGAGTCCCAAATATTTGTGTGCTATAGCCCATGCATTCCGCCTTGGGCCCGGATGGATCCGTCCTGGAATCATCTAATATTTATCCCGGGCATCAAATACGGCCTAAGAAACCATTGCTACTGCCCCGAAATGACCAAATTATATTTTTTGGCATTTTACAGCCATAAAACTACAAATCCGCGCAAGTCCCAAATTGTTGTGTGCTATAGGCCATGCCTTCCGGCTTGGGCCCGGATGGATCCGTCCTGGAATCGCCTAATATTTGTCCCGGACATCAAATACGGCCTAAGAAACAATTGCCACCGCCCTGAAATGAAAAAAATTATATTTTTTGGCATTTTATAGCCATAAAACTACAAATCCGCGCGAGTCCCAAATTTTTGTGTGCTATAGCCCATGCCTTCCGCCTTGGGCCCGGATAGATCCGTCCTTGAATCATATAATATTTATCCCGGACATCAAATACGACCTAAGAAACCATTGCCACTGCCCGAAAATGACCAAATTATATTTTTTGGCATTTTACAGCCATAAGACTGCAAATCCGCGCGAGTCCCAAATATTTGTGTGCTATAGCCCATGCATTCCGCCGTGGGCCCGGATGGATCCGTCCTGGAATCATCTAATATTTATCCCGGGCATCAAATACGGCCTAAGAAACCATTGCCACTGCCCCGAAATGACCAAATTATATTTTTTGGCATTTTACAGCCATAAAACTGCAAATCCGCGCAAGTCCCAAATTTTTGTGTGCTATAGCCCATGCCTTCCGCCTTGGGCCCGGATTGATCTATCCTGGAATCTCCTAATATTTGTCCCGGACATCAACTACGGCCTAAGAAACAACTTCCACCGCCTCGAAATGACCAAATTATATTTTTTGGCAATTTATAGCCATAAAACTGCAAATCCGCGCGAGTCCCAAATTTTTGTGTGCTATAGCCCATGCCTTCCGCCTTGGGCCCGGATGGATCCGTCCTGGATTCATCTAATATTTATCCCGGACATCAAATACGACCTAAGAAACCATTGCCACTGCCCCGAAATGACCAAATTATATTTTTTGGCATTTTACAGCCATAAAACTGCAAATCCGCGCAAGTCCCAAATTTTTGTGTGCTATAGCCCATGCCTTCCGCCTTGGGCCCGGATGGATCCGTCCTGGATTCATCTAATATTTATCCCGGACATCAAATACGGCATAAGAAACCATTGCCACTGCCCCGAAATGACCAAATTATATTTTTTGGCATTTTACAGCCATAAAACTGCAAATCGGCGCAAGTCCCAAATTTTTGTGTGCTATAACCCATGCCTTCCGCCTTGGGCCCGGATGGATCCGTCCTAGAATCACCTAATATTTATCTCAGATATCAAATACGGCTAAAAAAACAATTTCCACCGCCTCGAAATGACCAAATTATATTTTTTGGCATTTTATAGCCATAAAACTACAAATCCGCGCGAGTCCCAAATTTTTGTGTGCTATAGCCCATGCCTTGCGCCTTTGGCCCGGATGGATACGTCCTGGAATTGCCTAATATTTATCTCGGACATCAAATACGGCCTAAGAAACAATTTCCACCGCCTCGAAATGACCAAATTTTATTTTTTGGCATTTTATAGCCATAAAACTGCAAATCCGCGCGAGTCCAAAATTTTTGTGTGCTATCGGCTATGCCTTCCGCCTTGGGCCCGGATGGATTTGTCCTGGAATCATCTAATATTTATCCCGGACATCAAATACGGCCTAAGAAACCATTGCCACTGCCCCGAAATGACCAAATTATATTTTTTGGCATTTTACATCCATAAAACTGCAAATCCGCGCAAGTCCCAAATTTTTGTGTGCTATAGCCCATGCCTTCCGCCTTGGGCCCGGATGGATCCGTCCTGGATTCATCTAGTATTTATCCCGGACATCAAATACGGCCTAAGAAACCATTGCCACTGCCCCGAAATGACCAAATTATATTTTTTGGCATTTTACAGCCATAAAACTGCAAATCCGCTCAAGTCCCAAATTTTTGTGTGCTATAGCCCATGCCTTCCGCCTTGGGCCCGGATGGATCCGTCCTGGAATCATCTAATATTTATCCCGGGCATCAAATACGGCCTAAGAAACCATTGCCACTGCCCCGAAATGACCAAATTATATTTTTTGGCATTTTACAGCCATAAAACTGCAAATCCGCGCAAGTCCCAAATTTTTGTGTGCTATAGCCCATGCCTTCCGCCTTGGGCCCGGATGGATCCATCCTCGAATCACCTAATATTTGTCCCGGACAACAAATACGGCCTAAGAAACCATTTCCACCGCCTCGAAATGACCAAATTATAATTTTTGGCATTTTATAGCCATAAAACTGCAAATCCGCGCGAGTCCCAAATTGTTGTGTGCTATAGGCCATGCCTTCCGGCTTGGGCCCGGATGGATCCGTCCTGGATTCATCTAATATTTATCCCGGACATCAAATACGGCCTAAGAAACCATTGCCACTGCCCGAAAATGACCAAATTATATTTTTTGGCATTTTACAGCCATAAAACTGCAAATCCGCGCAAGTCCCAAATTTTTGTGTGCTATAGCCCATGCCTTCCGCCTTGGGCCCGGATGGATCCGTCCTGGATTCATCTAATATTTATCCCGGATATCAAATACGGCATAAGAAACCATTGCCACTGCCCCGAAATGACCAAATTATATTTTTTGGCATTTTACAGCCATAAAACTGCAAATCCGCGCAAGTCCCAAATTTTTGTGTGCTATACCCATGCCTTCCGCCTTGGGCCCGGATGGATCCGTCCTGGATTCATCTAATATTTATCCCGGACATCAAATACGGCCTAAGAAACCATTGCCGCTGCCCGAAAATGACCAAATTATATTTTTTGGCATTTTACAGCCATAAAACTGCAAATCCGCGCGAGTCCCAAATATTTGTGTGCTATAGCCCATGCCTTCCGCCTTGGGCCCGGATGGATCCGTCCTGGAATCATCTAATATTTATCCCGGGCATCAAATACGGCCTAAGAAACCATTGCCACTGCCCCGAAATGACCAAATTATATTTTTTGGCATTTTACAGCCATAAAACTACAAATCCGCGCAAGTCCCAAATTTTTGTGTGCTATAGCCCATGCCTTCCGCCTTGGGCCCGGATGGATCCATCCTGGAATCACCTAATATTTGTCCCGGACAACAAATACGGCCTAAGAAACCATTTCCACCGCCTCGAAATGACCAAATTATAATTTTTGGCATTTTATAGCCATAAAACTGAAAATCCGCGCGAGTCCCAAATTTTTGTGTGCTATAGGCCATGCCTTCCGGCTTGGGCCCGGATGGATCCGTCCTGGAATCACCTAATATTTGTCTCGGACATCAAATACGGCCTAAGAAACAATTGCCACTGCCCTGAAATGAAAAAAAATATATTTTTTGGCATTTTATAGCCATAAAACTACAAATCCGCGCGAGTCCCAAATTTTTGTGTGCTATAGCCCATGCCTTCCGCCTTGGGCCCGGATAGATCCGTCCTTGAATCATCTAATATTTATCCCGGACATCAAATACGACCTAAGAAACCATTGCCATTGCCCGAAAATGACCAAATTATATTTTTTGGCATTTTACAGCCATAAGACTGCAAATCCGCGCGAGTCCCAAATATTTGTGTGCTATAGCCCATGCATTCCGCCTTGGGCCCGGATGGATCCGTCCTGGAATCATCTAATATTTATCCCGGGCATCAAATACGGCCTAAGAAACCATTGCTACTGCCCCGAAATGACCAAATTATATTTTTTGGCATTTTACAGCCATAAAACTACAAATCCGCGCAAGTCCCAAATTGTTGTGTGCTATAGGCCATGCCTTCCGGCTTGGGCCCGGATGGATCCGTCCTGGAATCGCCTAATATTTGTCCCGGACATCAAATACGGCCTAAGAAACAATTGCCACCGCCCTGAAATGAAAAAAATTATATTTTTTGGCATTTTATAGCCATAAAACTACAAATCCGCGCGAGTCCCAAATTTTTGTGTGCTATAGCCCATGCCTTCCGCCTTGGGCCCGGATAGATCCGTCCTTGAATCATATAATATTTATCCCGGACATCAAATACGACCTAAGAAACCATTGCCACTGCCCGAAAATGACCAAATTATATTTTTTGGCATTTTACAGCCATAAGACTGCAAATCCGCGCGAGTCCCAAATATTTGTGTGCTATAGCCCATGCATTCCGCCGTGGGCCCGGATGGATCCGTCCTGGAATCATCTAATATTTATCCCGGGCATCAAATACGGCCTAAGAAACCATTGCCACTGCCCCGAAATGACCAAATTATATTTTTTGGCATTTTACAGCCATAAAACTGCAAATCCGCGCAAGTCCCAAATTTTTGTGTGCTATAGCCCATGCCTTCCGCCTTGGGCCCGGATTGATCTATCCTGGAATCTCCTAATATTTGTCCCGGACATCAACTACGGCCTAAGAAACAACTTCCACCGCCTCGAAATGACCAAATTATATTTTTTGGCAATTTATAGCCATAAAACTGCAAATCCGCGCGAGTCCCAAATTTTTGTGTGCTATAGCCCATGCCTTCCGCCTTGGGCCCGGATGGATCCGTCCTGGATTCATCTAATATTTATCCCGGATATCAAATACGGCCTAAGAAACCATTGCCACTGCCCCGAAATGACCAAATTATATTTTTTGACATTTTACAGCCATAAAACTGCAAATCCGCGCAAGTCCCAAATTTTTGTGTGCTATACCCATGCCTTCCGCCTTGGGCCCGGATGGATCCGTCCTGGATTCATCTAATATTTATCCCGGACATCAAATACGGCCTAAGAAACCATTGCCACTGCCCGAAAATGACCAAATTATATTTTTTGGCATTTTACAGCCATAAAACTGCAAATCCGCGCAAGTCCCAAATTTTTGTGTGCTATAGCCCATGCCTTCCGCCTTGGGCCCGGATGGATCCAGCCTGGATTCATCTAATATTTATCCCGGACATCAAATACGACCTAAGAAATCATTGCCACTACCCCGAAATGACCAAATTATATTTTTTGGCATTTTACAGCCATAAAACTGCAAATCCGCGCAAGTCCCAAATTTTTGTGTGCTATAGCCCATGCCTTCCGCCTTGGGCCCGGATGGATCCCTCCTGGATTCATCTAATATTTATCCCGGATATCAAATACGGCCTAAGAAACCATTGCCACTGCCCCGAAATGACCAAATTATATTTTTTGGCATTTTACAGCCATAAAACTGCAAATCCGCGCAAGTCCCAAATTTTTGTGTGCTATAGCCCATGCCTTCCGCCTTGGGCCCGGATTGATCTATCCTGGAATCTCCTAATATTTGTCCCGGACATCAACTACGGCCTAAGAAACAACTTCCACCGCCTCGAAATGACCAAATTATATTTTTTGGCAATTTATAGCCATAAAACTGCAAATCCGCGCGAGTCCCAAATTTTTGTGTGTTGTAGCCCATGCCTTCCGCCTTGGGCCCGGATAGATCCGTCCTTGAATCAGGTAATATTTATCCCGGACATCAATACGACCTAAGAAACCATTGCCACTGCCCGAAAATGACCAAATTATATTTTTTGGCATTTTACAGCCATAAAACTGCAAATCCGCGCGAGTCCCAAATATTTGTGTGCTATAGCCCATGCATTTCGCCTTGGGCCCGGATGGATCCGTCCTGGAATCATCTAAGATTTATCCCGGACATCAAATACGACCTAATAAACCATTGCCACTACCCACAAATGACCAAATTATATTTTTTGGCATTTTACAGCCATAAAACTGCAAATCCGCGCAAGTCCCAAATTTTTGTGTGCTATAGCCCATGCCTTCCGCCTTGGGCCCGGATTGATCTATCCTGGAATCTCCTAATATTTGTCCCGGACATCAACTACGGCCTAAGAAACAACTTCCACCGCCTCGAAATGACCAAATTATATTTTTTGGCAATTTATAGCCATAAAACTGCAAATCCGCGCGAGTCCCAAATTTTTGTGTGTTGTAGCCCATGCCTTCCGCCTTGGGCCCGGATGGATCCGTCCTGGAATCATCTAATATTTGTCCCGGACATCAAATACGACCTAAGAAACCATTTCCACTGCCCGAAAATGACCAAATTATATTTTTTGGCATTTTACAGCCATACAAATGCAAATCCGCGCGAGTCCCAAATATTTGTGTGCTATAGCCCATGCCTTCTGCCTTGGGCCCGGATGGATCCGTCCTGGAATCATCTAATATTTATCCCGGGCATCAAATACGGCCTAAGAAACCATTGCCACTGCCCCGAAATGACCAAATTATATTTTTTGGCATTTTACAGCCATAAAACTGCAAATCCGCGCAAGTCCCAAATTTTTGTGTGCTATAGCCCATGCCTTCCGCCTTGGGCCCGGATGGATCCATCCTGGAATCACCTAATATTTGTCCCGGACAATCAAATACGGCCTAAGAAACCATTTCCACCGCCTAGAAATGACCAAATTATAATTTTTGGCATTTTATAGCCATAAAACTGGAAATCCGCGCGAGTCCCAAATTGTTGTGTGCTATAGGCCATGCCTTCCAGCTTGGGCCCGGATGGATCCGTCCTGGAATCGCCTAATATTTGTTCCGGACATCAAATACGGCCTAAGAAACAATTGCCACCGCCCTAAAATGAAAAAATTATATTTTTTGGCATTTTATAGCCATAAAACTACAAATCCGCGCGAGTCCCAAATTTTTGTGTGCTATAGCCCATGCCTTCCGCCTTGGGCCCGAATAGGTCCGTCCTTGAATCATCTAATATTTATCCCGGACATCAAATAAGACCTAAGAAACCATTGCCACTGCCCGAAAATGACCAAATTATATTTTTTGGCATTTTACAGCCATAAAACTGCAAATCCGCGCGAGTCCCAAATATTTGTGTGCTATAGCCCATGCATTCCGCCTTGGGCCCGGATGGATCCGTCCTGGAATCATCTAATATTTATCCCGGACATCAAATACGACCTAAGAAACCATTGCCACTACCCCAAAATGACCAAATTATATTTTTTGGCATTTTACAGCCATAAAACTGCAAATCCGCGCAAGTCCCAAATTTTTGTGTGCTATAGCCCATGCCTTCCGCCTTGGGCCCGGATGGATCCGTCTTGGAATTGCCTAATATTTATCTCGGATATCAAATACGGCCTAAGAAACAATTTCCACCGCCTCGAAATGACCAAATTATATTTTTGGCATTTTATAGCCATAAAACTACAAATCCGCGCGAGTCCCAAATTTTTGTGTGCTATAGCCCATGCCTTCCGCCTTGGGCCCGGATGGATCCGTCCTGGAATCATCTAATATTTATCCCGGAAATCAAATACAACCTAAGAAACCATTTCCACTGCCCCAAAATGACCAAATTATATTTTTTGTCATTTTACAGCCATAAAACTGCAAATCCGCGCAAGTCCCAAATGTTTGTGTGCTATAGCCCATGCCTTCCGCCTTGGGCCCGGATGGATCCATCCTGGAATCACCTAATATTTGTCCCGGACATCAAATACGGCCTAAGAAACCATTTCCACCGCCTCGAAATGACCATATTATATTTATTGGCATTTTTTAGCCATAAAACTGCAAATCCGCACGAGTCCCAAATTGTTGTGTGTTATAGTCCATGCCTTCCGGCTTGGGCCCGGATGGATCCGTCCTGCAATCGCCTAATATTTATCCCGGACATCAAATACGGCCTAAGAAACTATTGCCACCGCCCTGAAATGAAAAAAATTATATTTTTTGGCATTTTATAGCCATAAAACTACAAATCCGCGCGAGTGTCAAATTTTTGTGTGCTATAGCCCATGCCTTCCGCCTTGGGCCCGGATAGATCCGTCCTGGAATCATCTAATATTTATCCCGGACATCAAATACGACCTAAGAAACCATTGCCACTGCCCGAAAATGACCAAATTATATTTTTTGGCATTTTACAGCCATAAAACTGCAAATCCGCGCGAGTCCCAAATTTTTGTGTATTATAGCCCATGCCTTGCGCCTTGGGCCCGGATGGATCCGTCTTGGAATTGCCTAATATTTATCTCGGACATCAAATACGGCCTAAGAAACAATTTCCACCGCCTCAAAATGACAAAATTATATTTTTTGGCATTTTATAGCCATAAAACTACAAATCCGCGCGAGTCCCAAATTTTTGTGTGCTAAAGCCCATGCCTTCCGCCTAGGGCCCGGATGGATCCGTCCTGGAATCATGTAATATTTATCCCGGACATCAAATACAACCTAAGAAACCATTGCCACTGCCCCAAAATGACCAAATTATATATTTTGGCATTTTACAGCCATAAAACTGCAAATCCGCGCAAGTCCCAAATGTTTGTGTGCTATAGCCCATGCCTTCCGCCTTGGGCCCGGATGGATCCATCCTGGAATCACCTAATATTTGTCCCGGACATCAAATACGGCCTAAGAAACCATTTCCACCGCCTCGAAATGACCAAATTATATTTTTTGGCATTTTATAGCCATAAAACTGCAAATCCGCACAAGTCCCAAATTGTTGTGTGCTATAGTCCATGCCTTCCGCCTTGGGCCCGGATGGATCCGTCCTGCAATCGCCTAATATTTGTCCCGGACATCAAATACGGCCTAAGAAACAATTGCCACTGCCCTGAAATGAAACAAATTATATTTTTTGGCATTTTATAGCCATAAAACTACAAATCCGCGCGAGTCTCAAATTTTTGTGTGCTATAGCCCATGCCTTCCGCCTCCGTCCTGGAATCATCTAATATTTATCCCGGACATCAAATACGACCTAAGAAACCATTGCCACTGCCCGAAAATGACCAAATTATATTTTTTGGCATTTTACAGCCATAAAACTGCAAATCCGCGCGAGTCCCAAATATTTGTGTGCTATAGCCCATGCCTTCCGCCTTGGGCCCGGATGGATCCGTCCTGGAATCATCTAATATTTATCCCGGGTATCAAATACGGCCTAAGAAACCATTGCCACTGCCCCGAAATGACCAAATTATATTTTTTGGCATTTTACAGCCATAAAACTGCAAATCCGCGCGAGTCCCAAATATTTGTGTGCTATAGCCCATGCATTCCGCCTTGGGCCCGGATGGATCCGTCCTGGAATCATCTAATATTTATCCCGGGCATCAAATACGGCCTAAGAAACCATTGCCACTGCCCCGAAATGACCAAATTATATTTTTTGGCATTTTACAGCCATAAAACTGCAAATCCGCGCAAGTCCCAAATTTTTGTGTGCTATAGCCCATGCCTTCCGCCTTGGGCCCGGATTGATCTATCCCGGAATCGCCTAATATTTGTCCCGGACATCAAATACGGCCTAAGAAACAATTGCCACCGCCCTGAAATGAAAAAAATAATATTTTTTGGCATTTTATAGCCATAAAACTTCAAATCCGCGCGAGTCCCAAATTTTTGTGTGCTATAGCCCATGCCTTCCGCCTTGGGCCCGGATGGATCCGTCCTGGATTCATCTAATATTTATCCCAGACATCAAATACGGCCTAAGAAACCATTGCCACTGCCCGAAAATGACCAAATTATATTTTTTGGCATTTTACAGCCATAAAACTGCAAATCCGCGCAAGTCCCAAATTTTTGTGTGCTATAGCTCATGCATTCCGCCTTGGGCCCGGATGGATCTGTCCTGGAATCATCTAATATTTATCCCGGACATCAAATACGACCTAAGAAACCATTGCCACTACCCCAAAATGACCAAATTATATTTTTTGGCATTTTACAGCCATAAAACTGCAAATCCGCGCAAGTCCCAAATTTTTGTGTGCTATAGCCCATGCCTTCCGCCTTGGGCCCGGATAGATCCGTCCTGGATTCATCTAATATTTATCCCGGACATCAAATACGGCCTAAGAAACCATTGCCACTGCCCCAAAATGACCAAATTATATTTTTTGGCATTTTATAGCCATAAAACTACAAATCCGCGCGAGTCCCAAATTTTTGTGTGCTATAGCCCATGCCTTCCGCCTTGGGCCCGGATGGATCCGTCCTGGAATCATCTAATATTTATCCCGGACATCAAATACAACCTAAGAAACCATTTCCACTGCCCCAAAATGACCAAATTATATTTTTTGGCATTTTACAGCCATAAAACTGCAAATCCGCGCAAGTCCCAAATGTTTGTGTGCTATAGCCCATGCCTTCCGCCTTGGGCCCGGATGGATCCATCCTGGAATCACCTAATATTTGTCCCGGACATCAAATACGGCCTAAGAAACAATTTCCACCGCCTCGAAATGACCAAATTATATTTATTGGCATTTTATAGCCATAAAACTGCAAATCCGCACGAGTCCCAAATTGTTGTGTGCTATAGTCCATGCCTTCCGGCTTGGGCCCGGATGGATCCGTCCTGCAATCGCCTAATATTTGTCCCGGACATCAAATACGGCCAAAGAAACTATTGCCACTGCCCTGAAATGAAAAAAATTATATTTTTTGGCATTTTATAGCCATAAAACTACAAATCCGCGCGAGTCTCAAATTTTTGTGTGCTATAGCCCATGCCTTCCGCCTTGGGCCAGGATAGATCCGTCCTGGAATCATCTAATATTTATCCCGGACATCAAATACGACCTAAGAAACCATTGCCACTGCCCGAAAATGACCAAATTATATTTTTTGGCATTTTACAGCCATAAAACTGCAAATCCGCGCAAGTCCCAAATTTTTGTGTGCTATAGCCCATGCCTTCCGCCTTGGGCCCGGATGGATCCATCTTGGAATTGCCTAATATTTATCTCGGACATCAAATACGGCCTAAGAAACAATTTCCACCGCCTCGAAATGACCAAATTATATTTTTGGCATTTTATAGCCATAAAACTACAAATCCGCGCGAGTCCCAAATTTTTGTGTGCTATAGCCCATGCCTTCCGCCTTGGGCCCGGATGGATCCGTCCTCGAATCATCTAATATTTATCCCGGACATCAAATACAACCTAAGAAACCATTGCCACTGCCCCAAAATGACCAAATTATATTTTTTGGCATTTTACAGCCATAAGACTGCAAATCCGCGCAAGTCCCAAATGTTTGTGTGCTATAGCCCATGCCTTCCGCCTTGGGCCCGGATGGATCCATCCTGGAATCACCTAATATTTGTCCCGGACATCAAATACGGCCTAAGAAACCATTTCCACCGCCTCGAAATGATCAAATTATATTTTTTGGCATTTTATAGCCATAAAACTACAAATCCGCGCGAGTCTCAAATTTTTGTGTGCTATAGCCCATGCCTTCCGCCTTGGGCACGGATAGATCCGTCCTGGAATCATCTAATATTTATCCCGGACATCAAATATGACCTAAGAAACCATTGCCACTGCCCGAAAATGACCAAATTATATTTTTTGGCATTTTACAGCCATAAAACTGCAAATCCGCGCGAGTCCCAAATTTTTGTGTGCTATAGCCCATGCCTTCCGCCTTGCGCCCGGATGGATCCGTCCTGAAATCATCTAATATTTATCCCGGACATCAAATACGGCCTAAGAAACCATTGACACTGCCCCGAAATGACCAAATTATATTTTTTGGCATTTTATAGCCATAAAATTGCAAATCCGCGCAAGTCCCAAATGTTTGTGTGCTATAGCCCATGCCTTCCGCCTTGGGCCCGGATGGATCCATACTGGAATCACCTAATATTTGTCCCGGACATCAAATACGGCCTAAGAAACAATTGCCACCGCCCTGAAATGAAAAAAATTATATTTTTTGGCATTTTATAGCCATAAAACTACAAATCCGCGCGAGTCTCAAATTTTTGTGTGCTATAGCCCATGCCTTCCGCCTTGGGCCCGGATAGATCCGTCCTAGAATCATCTAATATTTATCCCGGACATTGAATACGACCTAAGAAACCATTGCCACTGCCCGAAAATGACCAAATTATATTTTTTGGCATTTTACAGCCATAAAACTGCAAATCCGCGCGAGTCCCAAATTTTTGTGTGCTATAGCCCAAGCCTTCCGCCTTGCGCCCGGATGGATCCGTCCTGGAATCATCTAATATTTATCCCGGACATCAAATACGGCCTAAGAAACCATTGCCACTGCCCCGAAATGACCAAATTATATTTTTTTGGCATTTTATAGCCATAAAATTGCAAATCCGCGCAAGTCCCAAATGTTTGTGTGCTATAGCCCATGCCTTCCGCCTTGGGCCCGGATGGATCCATACTGGAATCACCTAATATTTGTCCCGGACATCAAATACGGCCTAAGAAACCATTTCCACCACCTCGAAATGACCAAATTATATTTTTTGGCATTTTATAGCCATAAAACTGCAAATCCGCACGAGTCCCAAATTGTTGTGTGCTATAGTCCATGCCTTCCGGCTTGGGCCCGGATGGATCCGTCCTGCAATCACCTAATATTTGTCCCGGACATCAAATACGGCCTAAGAAACAATTGCCACCGCCCTGAAATGAAAAAAATTATATTTTTTGGCATTTTATAGCCATAAAACTACAAATCCGCGCGAGTCTCAAATTTTTGTGTGCTATAGCCCATGCCTTCCGCCTTGGGCCCGGATAGATCCGTCCTGGAATCATCTAATATTTATCCCGGACATCAAATATGACCTAAGAAACCATTGCCACTGCCCGAAAATGACCAAATTATATTTTTTGGCATTTTACAGCCATAAAACTGCAAATCCGCGCGAGTCCCAAATTTTTGTGTGCTATAGCCCATGCCTTCCGCCTTGCGCCCGGATGGATCCGTCCTGAAATCATCTAATATTTATCCCGGACATCAAATACGGCCTAAGAAACCATTGCCACCGCCTTGAAATGACCAAATTATATTTTTTGGCATTTTATAGCCATAAAACTGCAAATCCGCGCAAGTCCCAAATGTTTGTGTGCTATAGCCCATGCCTTCCGCCTTGGGCCCGGATGGATCCGTCTTGGAATCGCCTAATATTTGTCCCGGACATCAAATACGAACTAATAAACCATTTCCACCGCCTCGAAATAACCAAATTATATTTTTTGGCATTTTATAGCCATAAAACTGCAAATCCGCGCGAGTCCCATATTTTCGTGTGCTATAGTCTATGCCTTCCGCTTTGGCCCGGATGGATCCGTCCTGGAATCGCCTAATATTTGTCCCGGACATCAAATACGGCCTAAGAAACCATTGCCACCGCCTTGAAATGACCAAATTATATTTTTTGGCATTTTATAGCCATAAAACTGCAAATCCGCGCGAGTCCCAAATTTTTGTGTGCTATAGGCCATGCCTTCCGCCTTGGGCCCGGATGGATCCGTCTTGGAATCACCTAATATTTGTCCCGGACATCAAATACGGCCTAAGAAACAATTGCCACCGCCCTGAAATGAAAAAAAATATATTTTTTGGCATTTTATAGCCATAAAACTACAAATCCGCGCGAGTCTCAAATTTTTGTGTGCTATAGCCCATGCCTTCCGCCTTTGGCCCGGATAGATCCGTTCTGGAATCATCTAATATTTATCCCGGACATCAAATACGACCTAAGAAACCATTGCCACTGCCCGAAAATGACAAAATTATATTTTTTGGCATTTTACAGCCATAAACCTGCAAATCCGCGCGAGTCCCAAATTTTTGTGTGCTATAGCCCATGCCTTCCGCCTTGCGCCCGGATGGATCCGTCCTGGAATCATCTAATATTTATCCCGGACATCAAATACGGCCTAAGAAACCATTGCCACTGCCCGAAAATGACCAAATTATATTTTTTGGCATTTTATAGCCATAAAATTGCAAATCCGCGCGAGTCCCAAATTTTTGTGTGCTATAGCCCATGCCTTCCGTCTTGGGCCCGGATGGATCCGTCCTGGAATCGCCTAATATTTGTCCCGGACATCAAATACGAACTAATAAACCATTTCCACCGCCTCGAAATAACCAAATTATATTTTTTGGCATTTTATAGCCATAAAACTGCAAATCCGCGCGAGTCCCATATTTTCGTGTGCTATAGTCCATGCCTTCCGCTTTGGCCCGGATAGATCCGTCCTGGAATCATCTAATATTTATCCCGGACATCAAATACGACCTAAGAAACCATTGCCACTGCCCGAAAATGACCAAATTATATTTGTTGGCATTTTACAGCCATAAAACTGCAAATCCGCGCGAGTCCCAAATTTTTGTGTGCTATAGCCCATGCCTTCCGCCTTGCGCCCGGATGGATCCGTCCTGAAATCATCTAATATATATCCCGGACATCAAATACGGCCTAAGAAACCATTGCCACTGCCCCGAAATGACCAAATTATATTTTTTGGCATTTTATAGCAATAAAATTGCAAATCCGCGCAAGTCCCAAATGTTTGTGTGCTATAGCCCATGCCTTCCGCCTTGGGCCCGGATGGATCCATACTGGAATCACCTAATATTTGTCCCGGACATCAAATACGGCCTAAGAAACAATTGCCACCGCCCCGAAATGACCAAATTATATTTTTTTGGCATTTTATAGCCATAAAATTGCAAATCCGCGCAAGTCCCAAATGTTTGTGTGCTATAGCCCATGCCTTCCGCCTTGGGCCCGGATGGATCCATACTGGAATCACCTAATATTTGTCCCGGACATCAAATACGGCCTAAGAAACCATTTCCACCGCCTAGAAATGACCAAATTATAATTTTTGGCATTTTATAGCCATAAAACTGGAAATCCGCGCGAGTCCCAAATTGTTGTGTGCTATAGGCCATGCCTTCCAGCTTGGGCCCGGATGGATCCGTCCTGGAATCGCCTAATATTTGTTCCGGACATCAAATACGGCCTAAGAAACAATTGCCACCGCCCTAAAATGAAAAAATTATATTTTTTGGCATTTTATAGCCATAAAACTACAAATCCGCGCGAGTCTCAAATTTTTGTGTGCTATAGCCCATGCCTTCCGCCTTTGGCCCGGATAGATCCGTTCTGGAATCATCTAATATTTATCCCGGACATCAAATACGACCTAAGAAACCATTGCCACTGCCCGAAAATGACAAAATTATATTTTTTGGCATTTTACAGCCATAAACCTGCAAATCCGCGCGAGTCCCAAATTTTTGTGTGCTATAGCCCATGCCTTCCGCCTTGCGCCCGGATGGATCCGTCCTGGAATCATCTAATATTTATCCCGGACATCAAATACGACCTAAGAAACCATTGCCACTACCCCAAAATGACCAAATTATATTTTTTGGCATTTTACAGCCATAAAACTGCAAATCCGCGCAAGTCCCAAATTTTTGTGTGCTATAGCCCATGCCTTCCGCCTTGGGCCCGGATAGATCCGTCCTGGATTCATCTAATATTTATCCCGGACATCAAATACGGCCTAAGAAACCATTGCCACTGCCCCAAAATGACCAAATTATATTTTTTGGCATTTTATAGCCATAAAACTACAAATCCGCGCGAGTCCCAAATTTTTGTGTGCTATAGCCCATGCCTTCCGCCTTGGGCCCGGATGGATCCGTCCTGGAATCATCTAATATTTATCCCGGACATCAAATACAACCTAAGAAACCATTTCCACTGCCCCAAAATGACCAAATTATATTTTTTGGCATTTTACAGCCATAAAACTGCAAATCCGCGCAAGTCCCAAATGTTTGTGTGCTATAGCCCATGCCTTCCGCCTTGGGCCCGGATGGATCCATCCTGGAATCACCTAATATTTGTCCCGGACATCAAATACGGCCTAAGAAACAATTTCCACCGCCTCGAAATGACCAAATTATATTTATTGGCATTTTATAGCCATAAAACTGCAAATCCGCACGAGTCCCAAATTGTTGTGTGCTATAGTCCATGCCTTCCGGCTTGGGCCCGGATGGATCCGTCCTGCAATCGCCTAATATTTGTCCCGGACATCAAATACGGCCAAAGAAACTATTGCCACTGCCCTGAAATGAAAAAAATTATATTTTTTGGCATTTTATAGCCATAAAACTACAAATCCGCGCGAGTCTCAAATTTTTGTGTGCTATAGCCCATGCCTTCCGCCTTGGGCCAGGATAGATCCGTCCTGGAATCATCTAATATTTATCCCGGACATCAAATACGACCTAAGAAACCATTGCCACTGCCCGAAAATGACCAAATTATATTTTTTGGCATTTTACAGCCATAAAACTGCAAATCCGCGCAAGTCCCAAATTTTTGTGTGCTATAGCCCATGCCTTCCGCCTTGGGCCCGGATGGATCCGTCTTGGAATTGCCTAATATTTATCTCGGACATCAAATACGGCCTAAGAAACAATTTCCACCGCCTCGAAATGACCAAATTATATTTTTGGCATTTTATAGCCATAAAACTACAAATCCGCGCGAGTCCCAAATTTTTGTGTGCTATAGCCCATGCCTTCCGCCTTGGGCCCGGATGGATCCGTCCTCGAATCATCTAATATTTATCCCGGACATCAAATACAACCTAAGAAACCATTGCCACTGCCCCAAAATGACCAAATTATATTTTTTGGCATTTTACAGCCATAAGACTGCAAATCCGCGCAAGTCCCAAATGTTTGTGTGCTATAGCCCATGCCTTCCGCCTTGGGCCCGGATGGATCCGTCCTGGAATCATCTAATATTTATCCCGGAAATCAAATACAACCTAAGAAACCATTTCCACTGCCCCAAAATGACCAAATTATATTTTTTGTCATTTTACAGCCATAAAACTGCAAATCCGCGCAAGTCCCAAATGTTTGTGTGCTATAGCCCATGCCTTCCGCCTTGGGCCCGGATGGATCCATCCTGGAATCACCTAATATTTGTCCCGGACATCAAATACGGCCTAAGAAACCATTTCCACCGCCTCGAAATGACCATATTATATTTATTGGCATTTTTTAGCCATAAAACTGCAAATCCGCACGAGTCCCAAATTGTTGTGTGTTATAGTCCATGCCTTCCGGCTTGGGCCCGGATGGATCCGTCCTGCAATCGCCTAATATTTATCCCGGACATCAAATACGGCCTAAGAAACTATTGCCACCGCCCTGAAATGAAAAAAATTATATTTTTTGGCATTTTATAGCCATAAAACTACAAATCCGCGCGAGTGTCAAATTTTTGTGTGCTATAGCCCATGCCTTCCGCCTTGGGCCCGGATAGATCCGTCCTGGAATCATCTAATATTTATCCCGGACATCAAATACGACCTAAGAAACCATTGCCACTGCCCGAAAATGACCAAATTATATTTTTTGGCATTTTACAGCCATAAAACTGCAAATCCGCGCGAGTCCCAAATTTTTGTGTATTATAGCCCATGCCTTGCGCCTTGGGCCCGGATGGATCCGTCTTGGAATTGCCTAATATTTATCTCGGACATCAAATACGGCCTAAGAAACAATTTCCACCGCCTCAAAATGACAAAATTATATTTTTTGGCATTTTATAGCCATAAAACTACAAATCCGCGCGAGTCCCAAATTTTTGTGTGCTAAAGCCCATGCCTTCCGCCTAGGGCCCGGATGGATCCGTCCTGGAATCATGTAATATTTATCCCGGACATCAAATACAACCTAAGAAACCATTGCCACTGCCCCAAAATGACCAAATTATATATTTTGGCATTTTACAGCCATAAAACTGCAAATCCGCGCAAGTCCCAAATGTTTGTGTGCTATAGCCCATGCCTTCCGCCTTGGGCCCGGATGGATCCATCCTGGAATCACCTAATATTTGTCCCGGACATCAAATACGGCCTAAGAAACCATTTCCACCGCCTCGAAATGACCAAATTATATTTTTTGGCATTTTATAGCCATAAAACTGCAAATCCGCACAAGTCCCAAATTGTTGTGTGCTATAGTCCATGCCTTCCGCCTTGGGCCCGGATGGATCCGTCCTGCAATCGCCTAATATTTGTCCCGGACATCAAATACGGCCTAAGAAACAATTGCCACTGCCCTGAAATGAAACAAATTATATTTTTTGGCATTTTATAGCCATAAAACTACAAATCCGCGCGAGTCTCAAATTTTTGTGTGCTATAGCCCATGCCTTCCGCCTCCGTCCTGGAATCATCTAATATTTATCCCGGACATCAAATACGACCTAAGAAACCATTGCCACTGCCCGAAAATGACCAAATTATATTTTTTGGCATTTTACAGCCATAAAACTGCAAATCCGCGCGAGTCCCAAATATTTGTGTGCTATAGCCCATGCCTTCCGCCTTGGGCCCGGATGGATCCGTCCTGGAATCATCTAATATTTATCCCGGGTATCAAATACGGCCTAAGAAACCATTGCCACTGCCCCGAAATGACCAAATTATATTTTTTGGCATTTTACAGCCATAAAACTGCAAATCCGCGCGAGTCCCAAATATTTGTGTGCTATAGCCCATGCATTCCGCCTTGGGCCCGGATGGATCCGTCCTGGAATCATCTAATATTTATCCCGGGCATCAAATACGGCCTAAGAAACCATTGCCACTGCCCCGAAATGACCAAATTATATTTTTTGGCATTTTACAGCCATAAAACTGCAAATCCGCGCAAGTCCCAAATTTTTGTGTGCTATAGCCCATGCCTTCCGCCTTGGGCCCGGATTGATCTATCCCGGAATCGCCTAATATTTGTCCCGGACATCAAATACGGCCTAAGAAACAATTGCCACCGCCCTGAAATGAAAAAAATAATATTTTTTGGCATTTTATAGCCATAAAACTTCAAATCCGCGCGAGTCCCAAATTTTTGTGTGCTATAGCCCATGCCTTCCGCCTTGGGCCCGGATGGATCCGTCCTGGATTCATCTAATATTTATCCCAGACATCAAATACGGCCTAAGAAACCATTGCCACTGCCCGAAAATGACCAAATTATATTTTTTGGCATTTTACAGCCATAAAACTGCAAATCCGCGCAAGTCCCAAATTTTTGTGTGCTATAGCTCATGCATTCCGCCTTGGGCCCGGATGGATCTGTCCTGGAATCATCTAATATTTATCCCGGACATCAAATACGACCTAAGAAACCATTGCCACTACCCCAAAATGACCAAATTATATTTTTTGGCATTTTACAGCCATAAAACTGCAAATCCGCGCAAGTCCCAAATTTTTGTGTGCTATAGCCCATGCCTTCCGCCTTGGGCCCGGATAGATCCGTCCTGGATTCATCTAATATTTATCCCGGACATCAAATACGGCCTAAGAAACCATTGCCACTGCCCCAAAATGACCAAATTATATTTTTTGGCATTTTATAGCCATAAAACTACAAATCCGCGCGAGTCCCAAATTTTTGTGTGCTATAGCCCATGCCTTCCGCCTTGGGCCCGGATGGATCCGTCCTGGAATCATCTAATATTTATCCCGGACATCAAATACAACCTAAGAAACCATTTCCACTGCCCCAAAATGACCAAATTATATTTTTTGGCATTTTACAGCCATAAAACTGCAAATCCGCGCAAGTCCCAAATGTTTGTGTGCTATAGCCCATGCCTTCCGCCTTGGGCCCGGATGGATCCATCCTGGAATCACCTAATATTTGTCCCGGACATCAAATACGGCCTAAGAAACAATTTCCACCGCCTCGAAATGACCAAATTATATTTATTGGCATTTTATAGCCATAAAACTGCAAATCCGCACGAGTCCCAAATTGTTGTGTGCTATAGTCCATGCCTTCCGGCTTGGGCCCGGATGGATCCGTCCTGCAATCGCCTAATATTTGTCCCGGACATCAAATACGGCCAAAGAAACTATTGCCACTGCCCTGAAATGAAAAAAATTATATTTTTTGGCATTTTATAGCCATAAAACTACAAATCCGCGCGAGTCTCAAATTTTTGTGTGCTATAGCCCATGCCTTCCGCCTTGGGCCAGGATAGATCCGTCCTGGAATCATCTAATATTTATCCCGGACATCAAATACGACCTAAGAAACCATTGCCACTGCCCGAAAATGACCAAATTATATTTTTTGGCATTTTACAGCCATAAAACTGCAAATCCGCGCAAGTCCCAAATTTTTGTGTGCTATAGCCCATGCCTTCCGCCTTGGGCCCGGATGGATCCATCTTGGAATTGCCTAATATTTATCTCGGACATCAAATACGGCCTAAGAAACAATTTCCACCGCCTCGAAATGACCAAATTATATTTTTGGCATTTTATAGCCATAAAACTACAAATCCGCGCGAGTCCCAAATTTTTGTGTGCTATAGCCCATGCCTTCCGCCTTGGGCCCGGATGGATCCGTCCTCGAATCATCTAATATTTATCCCGGACATCAAATACAACCTAAGAAACCATTGCCACTGCCCCAAAATGACCAAATTATATTTTTTGGCATTTTACAGCCATAAGACTGCAAATCCGCGCAAGTCCCAAATGTTTGTGTGCTATAGCCCATGCCTTCCGCCTTGGGCCCGGATGGATCCATCCTGGAATCACCTAATATTTGTCCCGGACATCAAATACGGCCTAAGAAACCATTTCCACCGCCTCGAAATGATCAAATTATATTTTTTGGCATTTTATAGCCATAAAACTACAAATCCGCGCGAGTCTCAAATTTTTGTGTGCTATAGCCCATGCCTTCCGCCTTGGGCACGGATAGATCCGTCCTGGAATCATCTAATATTTATCCCGGACATCAAATATGACCTAAGAAACCATTGCCACTGCCCGAAAATGACCAAATTATATTTTTTGGCATTTTACAGCCATAAAACTGCAAATCCGCGCGAGTCCCAAATTTTTGTGTGCTATAGCCCATGCCTTCCGCCTTGCGCCCGGATGGATCCGTCCTGAAATCATCTAATATTTATCCCGGACATCAAATACGGCCTAAGAAACCATTGACACTGCCCCGAAATGACCAAATTATATTTTTTGGCATTTTATAGCCATAAAATTGCAAATCCGCGCAAGTCCCAAATGTTTGTGTGCTATAGCCCATGCCTTCCGCCTTGGGCCCGGATGGATCCATACTGGAATCACCTAATATTTGTCCCGGACATCAAATACGGCCTAAGAAACAATTGCCACCGCCCTGAAATGAAAAAAATTATATTTTTTGGCATTTTATAGCCATAAAACTACAAATCCGCGCGAGTCTCAAATTTTTGTGTGCTATAGCCCATGCCTTCCGCCTTGGGCCCGGATAGATCCGTCCTAGAATCATCTAATATTTATCCCGGACATTGAATACGACCTAAGAAACCATTGCCACTGCCCGAAAATGACCAAATTATATTTTTTGGCATTTTACAGCCATAAAACTGCAAATCCGCGCGAGTCCCAAATTTTTGTGTGCTATAGCCCAAGCCTTCCGCCTTGCGCCCGGATGGATCCGTCCTGGAATCATCTAATATTTATCCCGGACATCAAATACGGCCTAAGAAACCATTGCCACTGCCCCGAAATGACCAAATTATATTTTTTTGGCATTTTATAGCCATAAAATTGCAAATCCGCGCAAGTCCCAAATGTTTGTGTGCTATAGCCCATGCCTTCCGCCTTGGGCCCGGATGGATCCATACTGGAATCACCTAATATTTGTCCCGGACATCAAATACGGCCTAAGAAACCATTTCCACCACCTCGAAATGACCAAATTATATTTTTTGGCATTTTATAGCCATAAAACTGCAAATCCGCACGAGTCCCAAATTGTTGTGTGCTATAGTCCATGCCTTCCGGCTTGGGCCCGGATGGATCCGTCCTGCAATCACCTAATATTTGTCCCGGACATCAAATACGGCCTAAGAAACAATTGCCACCGCCCTGAAATGAAAAAAATTATATTTTTTGGCATTTTATAGCCATAAAACTACAAATCCGCGCGAGTCTCAAATTTTTGTGTGCTATAGCCCATGCCTTCCGCCTTGGGCCCGGATAGATCCGTCCTGGAATCATCTAATATTTATCCCGGACATCAAATATGACCTAAGAAACCATTGCCACTGCCCGAAAATGACCAAATTATATTTTTTGGCATTTTACAGCCATAAAACTGCAAATCCGCGCGAGTCCCAAATTTTTGTGTGCTATAGCCCATGCCTTCCGCCTTGCGCCCGGATGGATCCGTCCTGAAATCATCTAATATTTATCCCGGACATCAAATACGGCCTAAGAAACCATTGCCACCGCCTTGAAATGACCAAATTATATTTTTTGGCATTTTATAGCCATAAAACTGCAAATCCGCGCAAGTCCCAAATGTTTGTGTGCTATAGCCCATGCCTTCCGCCTTGGGCCCGGATGGATCCGTCTTGGAATCGCCTAATATTTGTCCCGGACATCAAATACGAACTAATAAACCATTTCCACCGCCTCGAAATAACCAAATTATATTTTTTGGCATTTTATAGCCATAAAACTGCAAATCCGCGCGAGTCCCATATTTTCGTGTGCTATAGTCTATGCCTTCCGCTTTGGCCCGGATGGATCCGTCCTGGAATCGCCTAATATTTGTCCCGGACATCAAATACGGCCTAAGAAACCATTGCCACCGCCTTGAAATGACCAAATTATATTTTTTGGCATTTTATAGCCATAAAACTGCAAATCCGCGCGAGTCCCAAATTTTTGTGTGCTATAGGCCATGCCTTCCGCCTTGGGCCCGGATGGATCCGTCTTGGAATCACCTAATATTTGTCCCGGACATCAAATACGGCCTAAGAAACAATTGCCACCGCCCTGAAATGAAAAAAAATATATTTTTTGGCATTTTATAGCCATAAAACTACAAATCCGCGCGAGTCTCAAATTTTTGTGTGCTATAGCCCATGCCTTCCGCCTTTGGCCCGGATAGATCCGTTCTGGAATCATCTAATATTTATCCCGGACATCAAATACGACCTAAGAAACCATTGCCACTGCCCGAAAATGACAAAATTATATTTTTTGGCATTTTACAGCCATAAACCTGCAAATCCGCGCGAGTCCCAAATTTTTGTGTGCTATAGCCCATGCCTTCCGCCTTGCGCCCGGATGGATCCGTCCTGGAATCATCTAATATTTATCCCGGACATCAAATACGGCCTAAGAAACCATTGCCACTGCCCGAAAATGACCAAATTATATTTTTTGGCATTTTATAGCCATAAAATTGCAAATCCGCGCGAGTCCCAAATTTTTGTGTGCTATAGCCCATGCCTTCCGTCTTGGGCCCGGATGGATCCGTCCTGGAATCGCCTAATATTTGTCCCGGACATCAAATACGAACTAATAAACCATTTCCACCGCCTCGAAATAACCAAATTATATTTTTTGGCATTTTATAGCCATAAAACTGCAAATCCGCGCGAGTCCCATATTTTCGTGTGCTATAGTCCATGCCTTCCGCTTTGGCCCGGATAGATCCGTCCTGGAATCATCTAATATTTATCCCGGACATCAAATACGACCTAAGAAACCATTGCCACTGCCCGAAAATGACCAAATTATATTTGTTGGCATTTTACAGCCATAAAACTGCAAATCCGCGCGAGTCCCAAATTTTTGTGTGCTATAGCCCATGCCTTCCGCCTTGCGCCCGGATGGATCCGTCCTGAAATCATCTAATATATATCCCGGACATCAAATACGGCCTAAGAAACCATTGCCACTGCCCCGAAATGACCAAATTATATTTTTTGGCATTTTATAGCAATAAAATTGCAAATCCGCGCAAGTCCCAAATGTTTGTGTGCTATAGCCCATGCCTTCCGCCTTGGGCCCGGATGGATCCATACTGGAATCACCTAATATTTGTCCCGGACATCAAATACGGCCTAAGAAACAATTGCCACCGCCCCGAAATGACCAAATTATATTTTTTTGGCATTTTATAGCCATAAAATTGCAAATCCGCGCAAGTCCCAAATGTTTGTGTGCTATAGCCCATGCCTTCCGCCTTGGGCCCGGATGGATCCATACTGGAATCACCTAATATTTGTCCCGGACATCAAATACGGCCTAAGAAACCATTTCCACCGCCTAGAAATGACCAAATTATAATTTTTGGCATTTTATAGCCATAAAACTGGAAATCCGCGCGAGTCCCAAATTGTTGTGTGCTATAGGCCATGCCTTCCAGCTTGGGCCCGGATGGATCCGTCCTGGAATCGCCTAATATTTGTTCCGGACATCAAATACGGCCTAAGAAACAATTGCCACCGCCCTAAAATGAAAAAATTATATTTTTTGGCATTTTATAGCCATAAAACTACAAATCCGCGCGAGTCTCAAATTTTTGTGTGCTATAGCCCATGCCTTCCGCCTTTGGCCCGGATAGATCCGTTCTGGAATCATCTAATATTTATCCCGGACATCAAATACGACCTAAGAAACCATTGCCACTGCCCGAAAATGACAAAATTATATTTTTTGGCATTTTACAGCCATAAACCTGCAAATCCGCGCGAGTCCCAAATTTTTGTGTGCTATAGCCCATGCCTTCCGCCTTGCGCCCGGATGGATCCGTCCTGGAATCATCTAATATTTATCCCGGACATCAAATACGACCTAAGAAACCATTGCCACTACCCCAAAATGACCAAATTATATTTTTTGGCATTTTACAGCCATAAAACTGCAAATCCGCGCAAGTCCCAAATTTTTGTGTGCTATAGCCCATGCCTTCCGCCTTGGGCCCGGATAGATCCGTCCTGGATTCATCTAATATTTATCCCGGACATCAAATACGGCCTAAGAAACCATTGCCACTGCCCCAAAATGACCAAATTATATTTTTTGGCATTTTATAGCCATAAAACTACAAATCCGCGCGAGTCCCAAATTTTTGTGTGCTATAGCCCATGCCTTCCGCCTTGGGCCCGGATGGATCCGTCCTGGAATCATCTAATATTTATCCCGGACATCAAATACAACCTAAGAAACCATTTCCACTGCCCCAAAATGACCAAATTATATTTTTTGGCATTTTACAGCCATAAAACTGCAAATCCGCGCAAGTCCCAAATGTTTGTGTGCTATAGCCCATGCCTTCCGCCTTGGGCCCGGATGGATCCATCCTGGAATCACCTAATATTTGTCCCGGACATCAAATACGGCCTAAGAAACAATTTCCACCGCCTCGAAATGACCAAATTATATTTATTGGCATTTTATAGCCATAAAACTGCAAATCCGCACGAGTCCCAAATTGTTGTGTGCTATAGTCCATGCCTTCCGGCTTGGGCCCGGATGGATCCGTCCTGCAATCGCCTAATATTTGTCCCGGACATCAAATACGGCCAAAGAAACTATTGCCACTGCCCTGAAATGAAAAAAATTATATTTTTTGGCATTTTATAGCCATAAAACTACAAATCCGCGCGAGTCTCAAATTTTTGTGTGCTATAGCCCATGCCTTCCGCCTTGGGCCAGGATAGATCCGTCCTGGAATCATCTAATATTTATCCCGGACATCAAATACGACCTAAGAAACCATTGCCACTGCCCGAAAATGACCAAATTATATTTTTTGGCATTTTACAGCCATAAAACTGCAAATCCGCGCAAGTCCCAAATTTTTGTGTGCTATAGCCCATGCCTTCCGCCTTGGGCCCGGATGGATCCGTCTTGGAATTGCCTAATATTTATCTCGGACATCAAATACGGCCTAAGAAACAATTTCCACCGCCTCGAAATGACCAAATTATATTTTTGGCATTTTATAGCCATAAAACTACAAATCCGCGCGAGTCCCAAATTTTTGTGTGCTATAGCCCATGCCTTCCGCCTTGGGCCCGGATGGATCCGTCCTCGAATCATCTAATATTTATCCCGGACATCAAATACAACCTAAGAAACCATTGCCACTGCCCCAAAATGACCAAATTATATTTTTTGGCATTTTACAGCCATAAGACTGCAAATCCGCGCAAGTCCCAAATGTTTGTGTGCTATAGCCCATGCCTTCCGCCTTGGGCCCGGATGGATCCATCCTGGAATCACCTAATATTTGTCCCGGACATCAAATACGGCCTAAGAAACCATTTCCACCGCCTCGAAATGATCAAATTATATTTTTTGGCATTTTATAGCCATAAAACTACAAATCCGCGCGAGTCTCAAATTTTTGTGTGCTATAGCCCATGCCTTCCGCCTTGGGCACGGATAGATCCGTCCTGGAATCATCTAATATTTATCCCGGACATCAAATATGACCTAAGAAACCATTGCCACTGCCCGAAAATGACCAAATTATATTTTTTGGCATTTTACAGCCATAAAACTGCAAATCCGCGCGAGTCCCAAATTTTTGTGTGCTATAGCCCATGCCTTCCGCCTTGCGCCCGGATGGATCCGTCCTGAAATCATCTAATATTTATCCCGGACATCAAATACGGCCTAAGAAACCATTGACACTGCCCCGAAATGACCAAATTATATTTTTTGGCATTTTATAGCCATAAAATTGCAAATCCGCGCAAGTCCCAAATGTTTGTGTGCTATAGCCCATGCCTTCCGCCTTGGGCCCGGATGGATCCATACTGGAATCACCTAATATTTGTCCCGGACATCAAATACGGCCTAAGAAACAATTGCCACCGCCCTGAAATGAAAAAAATTATATTTTTTGGCATTTTATAGCCATAAAACTACAAATCCGCGCGAGTCTCAAATTTTTGTGTGCTATAGCCCATGCCTTCCGCCTTGGGCCCGGATAGATCCGTCCTAGAATCATCTAATATTTATCCCGGACATCGAATACGACCTAAGAAACCATTGCCACTGCCCGAAAATGACCAAATTATATTTTTTGGCATTTTACAGCCATAAAACTGCAAATCCGCGCGAGTCCCAAATTTTTGTGTGCTATAGCCCAAGCCTTCCGCCTTGCGCCCGGATGGATCCGTCCTGGAATCATCTAATATTTATCCCGGACATCAAATACGGCCTAAGAAACCATTGCCACTGCCCCGAAATGACCAAATTATATTTTTTTGGCATTTTATAGCCATAAAATTGCAAATCCGCGCAAGTCCCAAATGTTTGTGTGCTATAGCCCATGCCTTCCGCCTTGGGCCCGGATGGATCCATACTGGAATCACCTAATATTTGTCCCGGACATCAAATACGGCCTAAGAAACCATTTCCACCACCTCGAAATGACCAAATTATATTTTTTGGCATTTTATAGCCATAAAACTGCAAATCCGCACGAGTCCCAAATTGTTGTGTGCTATAGTCCATGCCTTCCGGCTTGGGCCCGGATGGATCCGTCCTGCAATCACCTAATATTTGTCCCGGACATCAAATACGGCCTAAGAAACAATTGCCACCGCCCTGAAATGAAAAAAATTATATTTTTTGGCATTTTATAGCCATAAAACTACAAATCCGCGCGAGTCTCAAATTTTTGTGTGCTATAGCCCATGCCTTCCGCCTTGGGCCCGGATAGATCCGTCCTGGAATCATCTAATATTTATCCCGGACATCAAATATGACCTAAGAAACCATTGCCACTGCCCGAAAATGACCAAATTATATTTTTTGGCATTTTACAGCCATAAAACTGCAAATCCGCGCGAGTCCCAAATTTTTGTGTGCTATAGCCCATGCCTTCCGCCTTGCGCCCGGATGGATCCGTCCTGAAATCATCTAATATTTATCCCGGACATCAAATACGGCCTAAGAAACCATTGCCACCGCCTTGAAATGACCAAATTATATTTTTTGGCATTTTATAGCCATAAAACTGCAAATCCGCGCAAGTCCCAAATGTTTGTGTGCTATAGCCCATGCCTTCCGCCTTGGGCCCGGATGGATCCGTCTTGGAATCGCCTAATATTTGTCCCGGACATCAAATACGAACTAATAAACCATTTCCACCGCCTCGAAATAACCAAATTATATTTTTTGGCATTTTATAGCCATAAAACTGCAAATCCGCGCGAGTCCCATATTTTCGTGTGCTATAGTCTATGCCTTCCGCTTTGGCCCGGATGGATCCGTCCTGGAATCGCCTAATATTTGTCCCGGACATCAAATACGGCCTAAGAAACCATTGCCACCGCCTTGAAATGACCAAATTATATTTTTTGGCATTTTATAGCCATAAAACTGCAAATCCGCGCGAGTCCCAAATTTTTGTGTGCTATAGGCCATGCCTTCCGCCTTGGGCCCGGATGGATCCGTCTTGGAATCACCTAATATTTGTCCCGGACATCAAATACGGCCTAAGAAACAATTGCCACCGCCCTGAAATGAAAAAAAATATATTTTTTGGCATTTTATAGCCATAAAACTACAAATCCGCGCGAGTCTCAAATTTTTGTGTGCTATAGCCCATGCCTTCCGCCTTTGGCCCGGATAGATCCGTTCTGGAATCATCTAATATTTATCCCGGACATCAAATACGACCTAAGAAACCATTGCCACTGCCCGAAAATGACAAAATTATATTTTTTGGCATTTTACAGCCATAAACCTGCAAATCCGCGCGAGTCCCAAATTTTTGTGTGCTATAGCCCATGCCTTCCGCCTTGCGCCCGGATGGATCCGTCCTGGAATCATCTAATATTTATCCCGGACATCAAATACGGCCTAAGAAACCATTGCCACTGCCCGAAAATGACCAAATTATATTTTTTGGCATTTTATAGCCATAAAATTGCAAATCCGCGCGAGTCCCAAATTTTTGTGTGCTATAGCCCATGCCTTCCGTCTTGGGCCCGGATGGATCCGTCCTGGAATCGCCTAATATTTGTCCCGGACATCAAATACGAACTAATAAACCATTTCCACCGCCTCGAAATAACCAAATTATATTTTTTGGCATTTTATAGCCATAAAACTGCAAATCCGCGCGAGTCCCATATTTTCGTGTGCTATAGTCCATGCCTTCCGCTTTGGCCCGGATAGATCCGTCCTGGAATCATCTAATATTTATCCCGGACATCAAATACGACCTAAGAAACCATTGCCACTGCCCGAAAATGACCAAATTATATTTGTTGGCATTTTACAGCCATAAAACTGCAAATCCGCGCGAGTCCCAAATTTTTGTGTGCTATAGCCCATGCCTTCCGCCTTGCGCCCGGATGGATCCGTCCTGAAATCATCTAATATATATCCCGGACATCAAATACGGCCTAAGAAACCATTGCCACTGCCCCGAAATGACCAAATTATATTTTTTGGCATTTTATAGCAATAAAATTGCAAATCCGCGCAAGTCCCAAATGTTTGTGTGCTATAGCCCATGCCTTCCGCCTTGGGCCCGGATGGATCCATACTGGAATCACCTAATATTTGTCCCGGACATCAAATACGGCCTAAGAAACAATTGCCACCGCCCTGAAATGAAAAAAATTATATTTTTTGGCATTTTATAGCCATAAAACTACAAATCCGCGCGAGTCTCAAATTTTTGTGTGCTATAGCCCATGCCTTCCGCCTTGGGCCCGGATAGATCCGTCCTGGAATCATCTAATATTTATCCCGGACATCAAATACGACCTAAGAAACCATTGCCACTGCCCGAAAATGACCAAATTATATTTTTTGGCATTTTACAGCCATAAAACTGCAAATCCGCGCGAGTCCCAAATTTTTGTGTGCTATAGCCCATGCCTTCCGCCTTGCGCCCGGATGGATCCGTCCTGGAATCATCTAATATTTATCCCGGACATCAAATACGGCCTAAGAAACCATTGCCACCGCCTCGAAATAACCAAATTATATTTTTTGGCATTTTATAGCCATAAAACTACAAATCCGCGCGAGTCTCAAATTTTTGTGTGCTATAGCCCATGCCTTCCGCCTTGGGCCCGGATAGATCCGTCCTGGAATCATCTAATATTTATCCCGGACATCAAATACGACCTAAGAAACCATTGCCACTGCCCGAAAATGACCAAATTATATTTTTTGGCATTTTACAGCCATAAAACTGCAAATCCGCGCGAGTCCCAAATTTTTGTGTGCTATAGCCCATGCCTTCCGCCTTGCGCCCGGATGGATCCGTCCTGGAATCATCTAATATTTATCCCGGACATCAAATACGGCCTAAGAAACCATTGCCACCGCCTCGAAATAACCAAATTATATTTTTTGGCATTTTATAGCCATAAAACTACAAATCCGCGCGAGTCTCAAATATTTGTGTGCTATAGCCCATGCCTTCCGCCTTGGGCCCGGATAGATCCGTCCTGGAATCATCTAATATTTATCCCGGACATCAAATACGACCTAAGAAACCATTGCCACTGCCCGAAAATGACCAAATTATATTTTTTGGCATTTTACAGCCATAAAACTGCAAATCCGCGCGAGTCCCAAATTTTTGTGTGCTATAGCCCAAGCCTTCCGCCTTGCTCCCGGATGGATCCGTCCTGGAATCATCTAATATTTATCCCATACATCAAATACGGCCTAAGAAACCATTGCCACTGCCCCGAAATGACCAAATTATATTTTTTGGCATTTTATAGCCATAAAACTGCAAATCCGCGCGAGTCTCAAATTTTTGTGTGCTATAGCCCATGCCTTCCGCCTTGGGCCCGGATAGATCCGTCCTGGAATCATCTAATATTTATCCCGGACATCAAATACGACCTAAGAAACCATTGCCACTGCCCGAAAATGACCAAATTATATTTTTTGGCATTTTACAGCCATAAAACTGCAAATCCGCGCGAGTCCCAAATTTTTGTGTGCTATAGCCCATGCCTTCCGCCTTGCGCCCGGATGGATCCGTCCTGAAATCATCTAATATTTATCCCGGACATCAAATACGGCCTAAGAAACCATTGCCACTGCCCCGAAATGACCAAATTATATTTTTTGGCATTTTATAGCCATAAAATTGCAAATCCGCGCAAGTCCCAAATGTTTGTGTGCTATAGCCCATGCCTTCCGCCTTGGGCCCGGATGGATCCATACTGGAATCACCTAATATTTGTCCCGGACATCAAATACGGCCTAAGAAACAATTGCCACCGCCCTGAAATGAAAAAAATTATATTTTTTGGCATTTTATAGCCATAAAACTACAAATCCGCGCGAGTCTCAAATTTTTGTGTGCTATAGCCCATGCCTTCCGCCTTGGGCCTGGATAGATCCGTCCTGGAATCATCTAATATTTATCCCGGACATCAAATACGACCTAAGAAACCATTGCCACTGCCCGAAAATGACCAAATTATATTTTTTGGCATTTTACAGCCATAAAACTGCAAATCCGCGCGAGTCCCAAATTTTTGTGTGCTATAGCCCAAGCCTTCCGCCTTGCGCCCGGATGGATCCGTCCTGGAATCATCTAATATTTATCCCGGACATCAAATACGGCCTAAGAAACCATTGCCACTGCCCCGAAATGACCAAATTATATTTTTTGGCATTTTATAGCCATAAAATTGCAAATCCGCGCGAGTCCAAAATTTTTGTGTGCTATAGCCCATGCCTTCCATCTTGGGCCCGGATGGATCCGTCCTGGAATCGCCTAATATTTGTCCCAGACATCAAATACGAACTAATAAACCATTTCCACCGCCTTGAAATAACCAAATTATATTTTTTGGCATTTTATAGCCATAAAACTGCAAATCCGCGCGAGTCTCAAATTTTTGTGTGCTATAGCCCATGCCTTCCGCCTTGGGCCCGGATAGATCCGTCCTGGAATCATCTAATATTTATCCCGGACATCAAATACGACCTAAGAAACCATTGCCACTGCCCGAAAATGACCAAATTATATTTGTTGGCATTTTACAGCCATAAAACTGCAAATCCGCGCGAGTCCCAAATTTTTGTGTGCTATAGCCCATGCCTTCCGCCTTGCGCCCGGATGGATCCGTCCTGAAATCATCTAATATATATCCCGGACATCAAATACGGCCTAAGAAACCATTGCCACTGCCCCGAAATGACCAAATTATATTTTTTGGCATTTTATAGCCATAAAATTGCAAATCCGCGCGAGTCTCAAATTTTTGTGTGCTATAGCCCATGCCTTCCGTCTTGGGCCCGGATGGATCCGTCCTGGAATCATCTAATATTTATCCCGGACATCAAATACGACCTAAGAAACCATTGCCACTGCCCGAAAATGACCAAATTATATTTGTTGGCATTTTACAGCCATAAAACTGCAAATCCGCGCGAGTCCCAAATTTTTGTGTGCTATAGCCCAAGCCTTCCGCCTTGCTCCCGGATGGATCCGTCCTGGAATCATCTAATATTTATCCCGGACATCAAATACGGCCTAAGAAACCATTGCCACTGCCCCGAAATGACCAAATTATATTTTTTGGCATTTTATAGCCATAAAATTGCAAATCCGCGCGAGTCCATAATTTTTGTGTGCTATAGCCCATGCCTTCCGTCTTGGGCCCGGATGGATCCGTCCTGGAATCATCTAATATTTATCCCGGACATCAAATACGACCTAAGAAACCATTGCCACTGCCCGAAAATGACCAAATTATATTTGTTGGCATTTTACAGCCATAAAACTGCAAATCCGCGCGAGTCCCAAATTTTTGTGTGCTATAGCCCATGCCTTCCGCCTTTCGCCCGGATGGATCCGTCCTGAAATCATCTAATATTTATCCCGGACATCAAATACGGCCTAAGAAACCATTGCCACTGCCCCGAAATGACCAAATTATATTTTTTGGCATTTTATAGCCATAAAATTGCAAATCCGCGCGAGTCCCAAATGTTTGTGTGCTATAGCCCATGCCTTCCGCCTTGGGCCCGGATGGATCCATACTGGAATCACCTAATATTTGTCCCGGAGATCAAATACGGCCTAAGAAACAATTGCCACCGCCCTGAAATGAAAAAAATTATATTTTTTGGCATTTTATAGCCATAAAACTACAAATCCGCGCGAGTCTCAAATTTTTGTGTGCTATAGCCCATGCCTTCCGTCTTGGGCCCGGATGGATCCGTCCTGGAATCATCTAATATTTATCCCGGACATCAAATACGACCTAAGAAACCATTGCCACTGCCCGAAAATGACCAAATTATATTTGTTGGCATTTTACAGCCATAAAACTGCAAATCCGCGCGAGTCCCAAATTTTTGTGTGCTATAGCCCAAGCCTTCCGCCTTGCTCCCGGATGGATCCGTCCTGGAATCATCTAATATTTATCCCGGACATCAAATACGGCCTAAGAAACCATTGCCACTGCCCCGAAATGACCAAATTATATTTTTTGGCATTTTATAGCCATAAAATTGCAAATCCGCGCGAGTCCATAATTTTTGTGTGCTATAGCCCATGCCTTCCGTCTTGGGCCCGGATGGATCCGTCCTGGAATCATCTAATATTTATCCCGGACATCAAATACGACCTAAGAAACCATTGCCACTGCCCGAAAATGACCAAATTATATTTGTTGGCATTTTACAGCCATAAAACTGCAAATCCGCGCGAGTCCCAAATTTTTGTGTGCTATAGCCCATGCCTTCCGCCTTGCGCCCGGATGGATCCGTCCTGAAATCATCTAATATTTATCCCGGACATCAAATACGGCCTAAGAAACCATTGCCACTGCCCCGAAATGACCAAATTATATTTTTTGGCATTTTATAGCCATAAAATTGCAAATCCGCGCAAGTCCCAAATGTTTGTGTGCTATAGCCCATGCCTTCCGCCTTGGGCCCGGATGGATCCATACTGGAATCACCTAATATTTGTCCCGGACATCAAATACGGCCTAAGAAACAATTGCCACCGCCCTGAAATGAAAAAAATTATATTTTTTGGCATTTTATAGCCATAAAACTACAAATCCGCGCGAGTCTCAAATTTTTGTGTGCTATAGCCCATGCCTTCCGTCTTGGGCCCGGATGGATCCGTCCTGGAATCATCTAATATTTATCCCGGACATCAAATACGACCTAAGAAACCATTGCCACTGCCCGAAAATGACCAAATTATATTTGTTGGCATTTTACAGCCATAAAACTGCAAATCCGCGCGAGTCCCAAATTTTTGTGTGCTATAGCCCAAGCCTTCCGCCTTGCTCCCGGATGGATCCGTCCTGGAATCATCTAATATTTATCCCGGACATCAAATACGGCCTAAGAAACCATTGCCACTGCCCCGAAATGACCAAATTATATTTTTTGGCATTTTATAGCCATAAAATTGCAAATCCGCGCGAGTCCATAATTTTTGTGTGCTATAGCCCATGCCTTCCGTCTTGGGCCCGGATGGATCCGTCCTGGAATCATCTAATATTTATCCCGGACATCAAATACGACCTAAGAAACCATTGCCACTGCCCGAAAATGACCAAATTATATTTGTTGGCATTTTACAGCCATAAAACTGCAAATCCGCGCGAGTCCCAAATTTTTGTGTGCTATAGCCCATGCCTTCCGCCTTGCGCCCGGATGGATCCGTCCTGAAATCATCTAATATTTATCCCGGACATCAAATACGGCCTAAGAAACCATTGCCACTGCCCCGAAATGACCAAATTATATTTTTTGGCATTTTATAGCCATAAAATTGCAAATCCGCGCAAGTCCCAAATGTTTGTGTGCTATAGCCCATGCCTTCCGCCTTGGGCCCGGATGGATCCATACTGGAATCACCTAATATTTGTCCCGGACATCAAATACGGCCTAAGAAACAATTGCCACCGCCCTGAAATGAAAAAAATTATATTTTTTGGCATTTTATAGCCATAAAACTACAAATCCGCGCGAGTCTCAAATTTTTGTGTGCTATAGCCCATGCCTTCCGCCTTGGGCCTGGATAGATCCGTCCTGGAATCATCTAATATTTATCCCGGACATCAAATACGACCTAAGAAACCATTGCCACTGCCCGAAAATGACCAAATTATATTTTTTGGCATTTTACAGCCATAAAACTGCAAATCCGCGCGAGTCCCAAATTTTTGTGTGCTATAGCCCAAGCCTTCCGCCTTGCGCCCGGATGGATCCGTCCTGGAATCATCTAATATTTATCCCGGACATCAAATACGGCCTAAGAAACCATTGCCACTGCCCCGAAATGACCAAATTATATTTTTTGGCATTTTATAGCCATAAAATTGCAAATCCGCGCGAGTCCAAAATTTTTGTGTGCTATAGCCCATGCCTTCCATCTTGGGCCCGGATGGATCCGTCCTGGAATCGCCTAATATTTGTCCCGGACATCAAATACGAACTAATAAACCATTTCCACCGCCTCGAAATAACCAAATTATATTTTTTGGCATTTTATAGCCATAAAACTGCAAATCCGCGCGAGTCTCAAATTTTTGTGTGCTATAGCCCATGCCTTCCGCCTTGGGCCCGGATAGATCCGTCCTGGAATCATCTAATATTTATCCCGGACATCAAATACGACCTAAGAAACCATTGCCACTGCCCGAAAATGACCAAATTATATTTGTTGGCATTTTACAGCCATAAAACTGCAAATCCGCGCGAGTCCCAAATTTTTGTGTGCTATAGCCCATGCCTTCCGCCTTGCGCCCGGATGGATCCGTCCTGAAATCATCTAATATATATCCCGGACATCAAATACGGCCTAAGAAACCATTGCCACTGCCCCGAAATGACCAAATTATATTTTTTGGCATTTTATAGCCATAAAATTGCAAATCCGCGCAAGTCCCAAATGTTTGTGTGCTATAGCCCATGCCTTCCGCCTTGGGCCCGGATGGATCCATACTGGAATCACCTAATATTTGTCCCGGACATCAAATACGGCCTAAGAAACAATTGCCACCGCCCTGAAATGAAAAAAATTATATTTTTTGGCATTTTATAGCCATAAAACTACAAATCCGCGCGAGTCTCAAATTTTTGTGTGCTATAGCCCATGCCTTCCGCCTTGGGCCCGGATAGATCCGTCCTGGAATCATCTAATATTTATCCCGGACATCAAATACGACCTAAGAAACCATTGCCACTGCCCGAAAATGACCAAATTATATTTTTTGGCATTTTACAGCCATAAAACTGCAAATCCGCGCGAGTCCCAAATTTTTGTGTGCTATAGCCCATGCCTTCCGCCTTTCGCCCGGATGGATCCGTCCTGAAATCATCTAATATTTATCCCGGACATCAAATACGGCCTAAGAAACCATTGCCACTGCCCCGAAATGACCAAATTATATTTTTTGGCATTTTATAGCCATAAAATTGCAAATCCGCGCGAGTCCAAAATTTTTGTGTGCTATAGCCCATGCCTTCCATCTTGGGCCCGGATGGATCCGTCCTGGAATCGCCTAATATTTGTCCCGGACATCAAATACGAACTAATAAACCATTTCCACCGCCTCGAAATAACCAAATTATATTTTTTGGCATTTTATAGCCATAAAACTGCAAATCCGCGCGAGTCTCAAATTTTTGTGTGCTATAGCCCATGCCTTCCGCCTTGGGCCCGGATAGATCCGTCCTGGAATCATCTAATATTTATCCCGGACATCAAATACGACCTAAGAAACCATTGCCACTGCCCGAAAATGACCAAATTATATTTTTTGGCATTTTACAGCCATAAAACTGCAAATCCGCGCGAGTCCCAAATTTTTGTGTGCTATAGCCCATGCCTTCCGCCTTGCGCCCGGATGGATCCGTCCTGAAATCATCTAATATATATCCCGGACATCAAATACGGCCTAAGAAACCATTGCCACTGCCCCGAAATGACCAAATTATATTTTTTGGCATTTTATAGCCATAAAATTGCAAATCCGCGCAAGTCCCAAATGTTTGTGTGCTATAGCCCATGCCTTCCGCCTTGGGCCCGGATGGATCCATACTGGAATCACCTAATATTTGTCCCGGACATCAAATACGGCCTAAGAAACAATTGCCACCGCCCTGAAATGAAAAAAATTATATTTTTTGGCATTTTATAGCCATAAAACTACAAATCCGCGCGAGTCTCAAATTTTTGTGTGCTATAGCCCATGCCTTCCGCCTTGGGCCCGGATAGATCCGTCCTGGAATCATCTAATATTTATCCCGGACATCAAATACGACCTAAGAAACCATTGCCACTGCCCGAAAATGACCAAATTATATTTTTTGGCATTTTACAGCCATAAAACTGCAAATCCGCGCGAGTCCCAAATTTTTGTGTGCTATAGCCCATGCCTTCCGCCTTTCGCCCGGATGGATCCGTCCTGAAATCATCTAATATTTATCCCGGACATCAAATACGGCCTAAGAAACCATTGCCACTGCCCCGAAATGACCAAATTATATTTTTTGGCATTTTATAGCCATAAAATTGCAAATCCGCGCAAGTCCCAAATGTTTGTGTGCTATAGCCCATGCCTTCCGCCTTGGGCCCGGATGGATCCATACTGGAATCACCTAATATTTGTCCCGGACATCAAATACGGCCTAAGAAACAATTGCCACCGCCCTGAAATGAAAAAAATTATATTTTTTGGCATTTTATAGCCATAAAACTACAAATCCGCGCGAGTCTCAAATTTTTGTGTGCTATAGCCCATGCCTTCCGCCTTGGGCCGGGATAGATCCGTCCTGGAATCATCTAATATTTATCCCGGACATCAAATACGACCTAAGAAACCATTGCCACTGCCCGAAAATGACCAAATTATATTTTTTGGCATTTTACAGCCATAAAACTGCAAATCCGCGCGAGTCCCAAATTTTTGTGTGCTATAGCCCAAGCCTTCCGCCTTGCGCCCGGATGGATCCGTCCTGGAATCATCTAATATTTATCCCGGACATCAAATACGGCCTAAGAAACCATTGCCACTGCCCCGAAATGACCAAATTATATTTTTTGGCATTTTATAGCCATAAAATTGCAAATCCGCGCGAGTCCAAAATTTTTGTGTGCTATAGCCCATGCCTTCCATCTTGGGCCCGGATGGATCCGTCCTGGAATCGCCTAATATTTGTCCCGGACATCAAATACGAACTAATAAACCATTTCCACCGCCTCGAAATAACCAAATTATATTTTTTGGCATTTTATAGCCATAAAACTGCAAATCCGCGCGAGTCTCAAATTTTTGTGTGCTATAGCCCATGCCTTCCGCCTTGGGCCCGGATAGATCCGTCCTGGAATCATCTAATATTTATCCCGGACATCAAATACGACCTAAGAAACCATTGCCACTGCCCGAAAATGACCAAATTATATTTGTTGGCATTTTACAGCCATAAAACTGCAAATCCGCGCGAGTCCCAAATTTTTGTGTGCTATAGCCCATGCCTTCCGCCTTGCGCCCGGATGGATCCGTCCTGAAATCATCTAATATATATCCCGGACATCAAATACGGCCTAAGAAACCATTGCCACTGCCCCGAAATGACCAAATTATATTTTTTGGCATTTTATAGCCATAAAATTGCAAATCCGCGCAAGTCCCAAATGTTTGTGTGCTATAGCCCATGCCTTCCGCCTTGGGCCCGGATGGATCCATACTGGAATCACCTAATATTTGTCCCGGACATCAAATACGGCCTAAGAAACAATTGCCACCGCCCTGAAATGAAAAAAATTATATTTTTTGGCATTTTATAGCCATAAAACTACAAATCCGCACGAGTCTCAAATTTTTGTGTGCTATAGCCCATGCCTTCCGCCTTGGGCCCGGATAGATCCGTCCTGGAATCATCTAATATTTATCCCGGACATCAAATACGACCTAAGAAACCATTGCCACTGCCCGAAAATGACCAAATTATATTTTTTGGCATTTTACAGCCATAAAACTGCAAATCCGCGCGAGTCCCAAATTTTTGTGTGCTATAGCCCATGCCTTCCGCCTTTCGCCCGGATGGATCCGTCCTGAAATCATCTAATATTTATCCCGGACATCAAATACGGCCTAAGAAACCATTGCCACTGCCCCGAAATGACCAAATTATATTTTTTGGCATTTTATAGCCATAAAATTGCAAATCCGCGCAAGTCCCAAATGTTTGTGTGCTATAGCCCATGCCTTCCGCCTTGGGCCCGGATGGATCCATACTGGAATCACCTAATATTTGTCCCGGACATCAAATACGGCCTAAGAAACAATTGCCACCGCCCTGAAATGAAAAAAATTATATTTTTTGGCATTTTATAGCCATAAAACTACAAATCCGCGCGAGTCTCAAATTTTTGTGTGCTATAGCCCATGCCTTCCGCCTTGGGCCTGGATAGATCCGTCCTGGAATCATCTAATATTTATCCCGGACATCAAATACGACCTAAGAAACCATTGCCACTGCCCGAAAATGACCAAATTATATTTTTTGGCATTTTACAGCCATAAAACTGCAAATCCGCGCGAGTCCCAAATTTTTGTGTGCTATAGCCCAAGCCTTCCGCCTTGCGCCCGGATGGATCCGTCCTGGAATCATCTAATATTTATCCCGGACATCAAATACGGCCTAAGAAACCATTGCCACTGCCCCGAAATGACCAAATTATATTTTTTGGCATTTTATAGCCATAAAATTGCAAATCCGCGCGAGTCCAAAATTTTTGTGTGCTATAGCCCATGCCTTCCATCTTGGGCCCGGATGGATCCGTCCTGGAATCGCCTAATATTTGTCCCGGACATCAAATACGAACTAATAAACCATTTCCACCGCCTCGAAATAACCAAATTATATTTTTTGGCATTTTATAGCCATAAAACTGCAAATCCGCGCGAGTCTCAAATTTTTGTGTGCTATAGCCCATGCCTTCCGCCTTGGGCCCGGATAGATCCGTCCTGGAATCATCTAATATTTATCCCGGACATCAAATACGACCTAAGAAACCATTGCCACTGCCCGAAAATGACCAAATTATATTTGTTGGCATTTTACAGCCATAAAACTGCAAATCCGCGCGAGTCCCAAATTTTTGTGTGCTATAGCCCATGCCTTCCGCCTTGCGCCCGGATGGATCCGTCCTGAAATCATCTAATATATATCCCGGACATCAAATACGGCCTAAGAAACCATTGCCACTGCCCCGAAATGACCAAATTATATTTTTTGGCATTTTATAGCCATAAAATTGCAAATCCGCGCAAGTCCCAAATGTTTGTGTGCTATAGCCCATGCCTTCCGCCTTGGGCCCGGATGGATCCATACTGGAATCACCTAATATTTGTCCCGGACATCAAATACGGCCTAAGAAACAATTGCCACCGCCCTGAAATGAAAAAAATTATATTTTTTGGCATTTTATAGCCATAAAACTACAAATCCGCACGAGTCTCAAATTTTTGTGTGCTATAGCCCATGCCTTCCGCCTTGGGCCCGGATAGATCCGTCCTGGAATCATCTAATATTTATCCCGGACATCAAATACGACCTAAGAAACCATTGCCACTGCCCGAAAATGACCAAATTATATTTTTTGGCATTTTACAGCCATAAAACTGCAAATCCGCGCGAGTCCCAAATTTTTGTGTGCTATAGCCCATGCCTTCCGCCTTTCGCCCGGATGGATCCGTCCTGAAATCATCTAATATTTATCCCGGACATCAAATACGGCCTAAGAAACCATTGCCACTGCCCCGAAATGACCAAATTATATTTTTTGGCATTTTATAGCCATAAAATTGCAAATCCGCGCAAGTCCCAAATGTTTGTGTGCTATAGCCCATGCCTTCCGCCTTGGGCCCGGATGGATCCATACTGGAATCACCTAATATTTGTCCCGGACATCAAATACGGCCTAAGAAACAATTGCCACCGCCCTGAAATGAAAAAAATTATATTTTTTGGCATTTTATAGCCATAAAACTACAAATCCGCGCGAGTCTCAAATTTTTGTGTGCTATAGCCCATGCCTTCCGCCTTGGGCCTGGATAGATCCGTCCTGGAATCATCTAATATTTATCCCGGACATCAAATACGACCTAAGAAACCATTGCCACTGCCCGAAAATGACCAAATTATATTTTTTGGCATTTTACAGCCATAAAACTGCAAATCCGCGCGAGTCCCAAATTTTTGTGTGCTATAGCCCAAGCCTTCCGCCTTGCGCCCGGATGGATCCGTCCTGGAATCATCTAATATTTATCCCGGACATCAAATACGGCCTAAGAAACCATTGCCACTGCCCCGAAATGACCAAATTATATTTTTTGGCATTTTATAGCCATAAAATTGCAAATCCGCGCAAGTCCCAAATGTTTGTGTGCTATAGCCCATGCCTTCCGCCTTGGGCCCGGATGGATCCATACTGCAATCACCTAATATTTGTCCCGGACATCAAATACGGCCTAAGAAACAATTGCCACCGCCCTGAAATGAAAAAAATTATATTTTTTGGCATTTTATAGCCATAAAACTACAAATCCGCGCGAGTCTCAAATTTTTGTGTGCTATAGCCCATGCCTTCCGCCTTGGGCCCGGATAGATCCGTCCTGGAATCATCTAATATTTATCCCGGACATCAAATACGACCTAAGAAACCATTGCCACTGCCCGAAAATGACCAAATTATATTTTTTGGCATTTTACAGCCATAAAACTGCAAATCCGCGCGAGTCCCAAATTTTTGTGTGCTATAGCCCATGCCTTCCGCCTTGCGCCCGGATGGATCCGTCCTGGAATCATCTAATATTTATCCCGGACATCAAATACGGCCTAAGAAACCATTGCCACTGCCCCGAAATGACCAAATTATATTTTTTGGCATTTTATAGCCATAAAATTGCAAATCCGCGCGAGTCCCAAATTTTTGTGTGCTATAGCCCATGCATTCCGCCTTGGGCCCGGATGGATCCGTCCTGGAATCGCCTAATATTTGTCCCGGACATCAAATACGAACTAATAAACCATTTCCACCGCCTCGAAATAACCAAATTATATTTTTTGGCATTTTATAGCCATAAAACTGCAAATTCGCGCGAGTCTCAAATTTTTGTGTGCTATAGCCCATGCCTTCCGCCTTGGGCCCGGATAGATCCGTCCTGGAATCATCTAATATTTATCCCGGACATCAAATACGACCTAAGAAACCATTGCCACTGCCCGAAAATGACCAAATTATATTTGTTGGCATTTTACAGCCATAAAACTGCAAATCCGCGCGAGTCCCAAATTTTTGTGTGCTATAGCCCATGCCTTCCGCCTTGCGCCCGGATGGATCCGTCCTGAAATCATCTAATATATATCCCGGACATCAAATACGGCCTAAGAAACCATTGCCACTGCCCCGAAATGACCAAATTATATTTTTTGGCATTTTATAGCCATAAAATTGCAAATCCGCGCAAGTCCCAAATGTTTGTGTGCTATAGCCCATGCCTTCCGCCTTGGGCCCGGATGGATCCATACTGCAATCACCTAATATTTGTCCCGGACATCAAATACGGCCTAAGAAACAATTGCCACCGCCCTGAAATGAAAAAAATTATATTTTTTGGCATTTTATAGCCATAAAACTACAAATCCGCGCGAGTCTCAAATTTTTGTGTGCTATAGCCCATGCCTTCCGCCTTGGGCCCGGATAGATCCGTCCTGGAATCATCTAATATTTATCCCGGACATCAAATACGACCTAAGAAACCATTGCCACTGCCCGAAAATGACCAAATTATATTTTTTGGCATTTTACAGCCATAAAACTGCAAATCCGCGCGAGTCCCAAATTTTTGTGTGCTATAGCCCATGCCTTCCGCCTTGCGCCCGGATGGATCCGTCCTGGAATCATCTAATATTTATCCCGGACATCAAATACGGCCTAAGAAACCATTGCCACTGCCCCGAAATGACCAAATTATATTTTTTGGCATTTTATAGCCATAAAATTGCAAATCCGCGCGAGTCCCAAATTTTTGTGTGCTATAGCCCATGCATTCCGCCTTGGGCCCGGATGGATCCGTCCTGGAATCATCTAATATTTATCCCGGACATCAAATACGGCCTAAGAAACCATTGCCACCGCCTTGAAATGACCAAATTATATTTTTTGGCATTTTATAGCCATAAAACTGCAAATCCGCGCAAGTCCCAAATGTTTGTGTGCTATAGCCCATGCCTTCCGCCTTGGGCCCGGATGGATCCATACTGGAATCACCTAATATTTGTCCCGGACATCAAATACGGCCTAAGAAACAATTGCCACCGCCCTGAAATGAAAAAAATTATATTTTTTGGTATTTTATAGCCATAAAACTACAAATCCGCGCGAGTCTCAAATTTTTGTGTGCTATAGCCCATGCCTTCCGCCTTGGGCCCGGATAGATCCGTCCTGGAATCATCTAATATTTATCCCGGACATCAAATACGACCTAAGAAACCATTGCCACTGCCCGAAAATGACCAAATTATATTTTTTGGCATTTTACAGCCATAAAACTGCAAATCCGCGCGAGTCCCAAATTTTTGTGTGCTATAGCCCATGCCTTCCGCCTTGCGCCCGGATGGATCCGTCCTGGAATCATCTAATATTTATCCCGGACATCAAATACGGCCTAAGAAACCATTGCCACTGCCCCGAAATGACCAAATTATATTTTTTGGCATTTTATAGCCATAAAATTGCAAATCCGCGCGAGTCCAAAATTTTTGTGTGCTATAGCCCATGCCTTCCATCTTGGGCCCGGATGGATCCGTCCTGGAATCGCCTAATATTTGTCCCGGACATCAAATACGAACTAATAAACCATTTCCACCGCCTCGAAATAACCAAATTATATTTTTTGGCATTTTATAGCCATGAAACTGCAAATCCGCGCGAGTCTCAAATTTTTGTGTGCTATAGCCCATGCCTTCCGCCTTGGGACCGGATAGATCCGTCCTGGAATCATCTAATATTTATCCCGGACATCAAATACGACCTAAGAAACCATTGCCACTGCCCGAAAATGACCAAATTATATTTGTTGGCATTTTACAACCATAAAACTGCAAATCCGCGCGAGTCCCAAATTTTTGTGTGCTATAGCCCATGCCTTCCGCCTTGCGCCCGGATGGATCCGTCCTGAAATCATCTAATATATATCCCGGACATCAAATACGGCCTAAGAAACCATTGCCACTGCCCCGAAATGACCAAATTATATTTTTTGGCATTTTATAGCCATAAAATTGCAAATCCGCGCAAGTCCCAAATGTTTGTGTGCTATAGCCCATGCCTTCCGCCTTGGGCCCGGATGGATCCATACTGGAATCACCTAATATTTGTCCCGGACATCAAATACGGCCTAAGAAACAATTGCCACCGCCCTGAAATGAAAAAAATTATATTTTTTGGTATTTTATAGCCATAAAACTACAAATCCGCGCGAGTCTCAAATTTTTGTGTGCTATAGCCCATGCCTTCCGCCTTGGGCCCGGATAGATCCGTCCTGGAATCATCTAATATTTATCCCGGACATCAAATACGACCTAAGAAACCATTGCCACTGCCCGAAAATGACCAAATTATATTTTTTGGCATTTTACAGCCATAAAACTGCAAATCCGCGCGAGTCCCAAATTTTTGTGTGCTATAGCCCATGCCTTCCGCCTTGCGCCCGGATGGATCCGTCCTGGAATCATCTAATATTTATCCCGGACATCAAATACGGCCTAAGAAACCATTGCCACTGCCCCGAAATGACCAAATTATATTTTTTGGCATTTTATAGCCATAAAATTGCAAATCCGCGCGAGTCCCAAATTTTTGTGTGCTATAGCCCATGCCTTCCGCCTTGGGCCCGGATGGATCCGTCCTGGAATCGCCTAATATTTGTCCCGGACATCAAATACGAACTAATAAACCATTTCCACCGCCTCGAAATAACCAAATTATATTTTTTGGCATTTTATAGCCATAAAACTGCAAATCCGCGCGAGTCCCATATTTTCGTGTGCTATAGTCCATGCCTTCCGCTTTGGCCCGGATGGATCCGTCCTGGAATCGCCTAATATTTGTCCCGGACATCAAATACGGCCTAAGAAACCATTGCCACCGCCTTGAAATGACCAAATTATATTTTTTGGCATTTTATAGCCATAAAACTGCAAATCCGCGCGAGTCCCAAATTTTTGTGTGCTATAGGCCATGCCTTCCGCCTTGGGCCCGGATGGATCCGTCTTGGAATCGCCTAATATTTATCTCGGGCATCAAATACGGCCTAATTTCCACCGCCTCGAAATGACCAAATTATATTTTTTGGCATTTTATAGCCATAAAACTGCAAATCCGAGCGAGTCCCAAATTTTTGGGTGCTATAGACCATGCCTTCCGCCTTGGGCCCGGATAGATCCGTCCTTGAATCATCTAATATTTATCCCGGACATCAAATACGACCTAAGAAACCATTGCCACTGCCCGAAAATGACCAAATTATATTTTTTTGGCATTTTACAGCCATAAAACTCCAAATCCGCGCGAGTCCCAAATATTTGTGTGCTATAGCCCATGCATTCCGCCTTGGGCCCGGATGGATCCGTCCTGGAATCATCTAATATTTATACCGGACATCAAATACGACCTAAGAAACCATTGCCACTACCCCAAAATGACCAAATTATATTTTTTGGCATTTTACAGCCATAAAACTGCAAATCCGCGCGAGTCCCAAATTTTTGTGTGCTATAGGCCATGCCTTCCGCCTTGGGCCCGGATGGATCCGTCTTGGAATCGCCTAATATTTATCTCGGACATCAAATACGGCCTAATTTCCACCGCCTCGAAATGACCAAATTATATTTTTTGGCATTTTATAGCCATAAAACTGCAAATCCGAGCGAGTCCCAAATTTTTGGGTGCTATAGACCATGCCTTCCGCCTTGGGCCCGGATAGATCCATCCTTGAATCATCTAATATTTATCCCGGACATCAAATACGACCTAAGAAACCATTGTCACTGCCCGAAAATGACCAAATTATATTTTTTTGGCATTTTACAGCCATAAAACTCCAAATCCGCGCGAGTCCCAAATATTTGTGTGCTATAGCCCATGCATTCCGCCTTGCGCCCGGATGGATCCGTCCTGGAATCACCTAATATTTGTCCCGGACATCAAATACGGCCTAAGAAACCATTTCCACCGCCTCGAAATGACCAAATTATATTTATTGGCATTTTATAGCCATAAAACTGCAAATCCGCACGAGTCCCAAATGTTTGTGTGCTATAGCCCATGCCTTCCGCCTTGGGCCCGGATGGATCCTTACTGGAATCACCTAATATTTGTCCCGGACATCAAATACGGCCTAAGAAACAATTGCCACCGCCCTGAAATGAAAAAAAATATATTTTTTGGCATTTTATAGCCATAAAACTACAAATCCGCGCGAGTCTCAATTTTTTGTGTGCTATAGCCCATGCCTTCCGCCTTTGGCCCGGATAGATCCGTCCTGGAATCATCTAATATTTATCCCGGACATCAAATACGACCTAAGAAACCATTGCCACTGCCCGAAAATGACAAAATTATATTTTTTGGCATTTTACAGCCATAAACCTGCAAATCCGCGCGAGTCCCAAATTTTTGTGTGCTATAGCCCATGCCTTCCGCCTTGCGCCCGGATGGATCCGTCCTGGAATCATCTAATATTTATCCCGGACATCAAATACGGCCTAAGAAACCATTGCCACTGCCCCGAAATGACCAAATTATATTTTTTGGCATTTTATAGCCATAAAATTGCAAATCCGCGCGAGTCCCAAATTTTTGTGTGCTATAGCCCATGCCTTCCGTCTTGGGCCCGGATGGATCCATCCTGGAATCGCCTAATATTTGTCCCGGACATCAAATACGAACTAATAAACCATTTCCACCGCCTCGAAATAACCAAATTATATTTTTTGGCATTTTATAGCCATAAAACTGCAAATCCGCGCGAGTCCCATATTTTCGTGTGCTATAGTCCATGCCTTCCGCTTTGGCCCGGATGGATCCATCCTGGAATCGCCTAATATTTGTCCCGGACATCAAATACGGCCTAAGAAACCATTGCCACCGCCCTGAAATGACCAAATTATATTTTTTGGCATTTTATAGCCATAAAACTGCAAATCCGCGCGAGTCCCAAATTTTTGTGTGCTATAGGCCATGCCTTCCGCCTTGGGCCCGGATGGATCCGTCTTGGAATCGCCTAATATTTATCTCGGGCATCAAATACGGCCTAATTTCCACCGCCTCGAAATGACCAAATTATATTTTTTGGCATTTTATAGCCATAAAACTGCAAATCCGAGCGAGTCCCAAATTTTTGGGTGCTATAGACCATGCCTTCCGCCTTGGGCCCGGATAGATCCGTCCTTGAATCATCTAATATTTATCCCGGACATCAAATACGACCTAAGAAACCATTGCCACTGCCCGAAAATGACCAAATTATATTTTTTTGGCATTTTACAGCCATAAAACTCCAAATCCGCGCGAGTCCCAAATATTTGTGTGCTATAGCCCATGCATTCCGCCTTGGGCCCGGATGGATCCGTCCTGGAATCATCTAATATTTATACCGGACATCAAATACGACCTAAGAAACCATTGCCACTACCCCAAAATGACCAAATTATATTTTTTGGCATTTTACAGCCATAAAACTGCAAATCCGCGCGAGTCCCAAATTTTTGTGTGCTATAGGCCATGCCTTCCGCCTTGGGCCCGGATGGATCCGTCTTGGAATCGCCTAATATTTATCTCGGACATCAAATACGGCCTAATTTCCACCGCCTCGAAATGACCAAATTATATTTTTTGGCATTTTATAGCCATAAAACTGCAAATCCGAGCGAGTCCCAAATTTTTGGGTGCTATAGACCATGCCTTCCGCCTTGGGCCCGGATAGATCCATCCTTGAATCATCTAATATTTATCCCGGACATCAAATACGACCTAAGAAACCATTGTCACTGCCCGAAAATGACCAAATTATATTTTTTTGGCATTTTACAGCCATAAAACTCCAAATCCGCGCGAGTCCCAAATATTTGTGTGCTATAGCCCATGCATTCCGCCTTGCGCCCGGATGGATCCGTCCTGGAATCACCTAATATTTGTCCCGGACATCAAATACGGCCTAAGAAACCATTTCCACCGCCTCGAAATGACCAAATTATATTTATTGGCATTTTATAGCCATAAAACTGCAAATCCGCACGAGTCCCAAATGTTTGTGTGCTATAGCCCATGCCTTCCGCCTTGGGCCCGGATGGATCCTTACTGGAATCACCTAATATTTGTCCCGGACATCAAATACGGCCTAAGAAACAATTGCCACCGCCCTGAAATGAAAAAAAATATATTTTTTGGCATTTTATAGCCATAAAACTACAAATCCGCGCGAGTCTCAATTTTTTGTGTGCTATAGCCCATGCCTTCCGCCTTTGGCCCGGATAGATCCGTCCTGGAATCATCTAATATTTATCCCGGACATCAAATACGACCTAAGAAACCATTGCCACTGCCCGAAAATGACAAAATTATATTTTTTGGCATTTTACAGCCATAAACCTGCAAATCCGCGCGAGTCCCAAATTTTTGTGTGCTATAGCCCATGCCTTCCGCCTTGCGCCCGGATGGATCCGTCCTGGAATCATCTAATATTTATCCCGGACATCAAATACGGCCTAAGAAACCATTGCCACTGCCCCGAAATGACCAAATTATATTTTTTGGCATTTTATAGCCATAAAATTGCAAATCCGCGCGAGTCCCAAATTTTTGTGTGCTATAGCCCATGCCTTCCGTCTTGGGCCCGGATGGATCCATCCTGGAATCGCCTAATATTTGTCCCGGACATCAAATACGAACTAATAAACCATTTCCACCGCCTCGAAATAACCAAATTATATTTTTTGGCATTTTATAGCCATAAAACTGCAAATCCGCGCGAGTCCCATATTTTCGTGTGCTATAGTCCATGCCTTCCGCTTTGGCCCGGATGGATCCATCCTGGAATCGCCTAATATTTGTCCCGGACATCAAATACGGCCTAAGAAACCATTGCCACCGCCCTGAAATGACCAAATTATATTTTTTGGCATTTTATAGCCATAAAACTGCAAATCCGCGCGAGTCCCAAATTTTTGTGTGCTATAGGCCATGCCTTCCGCCTTGGGCCCGGATGGATCCGTCTTGGAATCGCCTAATATTTATCTCGGGCATCAAATACGGCCTAATTTCCACCACCTCGAAATGACCAAATTATATTTTTTGGCATTTTATAGCCATAAAACTGCAAATCCGAGCGAGTCCCAAATTTTTGGGTGCTATAGACCATGCCTTCCGCCTTGGGCCCGGATAGATCCGTCCTTGAATCATCTAATATTTATCCCGGACATCAAATACGACCTAAGAAACCATTGCCACTGCCCGAAAATGACCAAATTATATTTTTTTGGCATTTTACAGCCATAAAACTCCAAATCCGCGCGAGTCCCAAATATTTGTGTGCTATAGCCCATGCATTCCGCCTTGGGCCCGGATGGATCCGTCCTGGAATCATCTAATATTTATACCGGACATCAAATACGACCTAAGAAACCATTGCCACTACCCCAAAATGACCAAATTATATTTTTTGGCATTTTACAGCCATAAAACTGCAAATCCGCGCGAGTCCCAAATTTTTGTGTGCTATAGGCCATGCCTTCCGCCTTGGGCCCGGATGGATCCGTCTTGGAATCGCCTAATATTTATCTCGGACATCAAATACGGCCTAATTTCCACCGCCTCGAAATGACCAAATTATATTTTTTGGCATTTTATAGCCATAAAACTGCAAATCCGAGCGAGTCCCAAATTTTTGGGTGCTATAGACCATGCCTTCCGCCTTGGGCCCGGATAGATCCATCCTTGAATCATCTAATATTTATCCCGGACATCAAATACGACCTAAGAAACCATTGTCACTGCCCGAAAATGACCAAATTATATTTTTTTGGCATTTTACAGCCATAAAACTCCAAATCCGCGCGAGTCCCAAATATTTGTGTGCTATAGCCCATGCATTCCGCCTTGCGCCCGGATGGATCCGTCCTGGAATCACCTAATATTTGTCCCGGACATCAAATACGGCCTAAGAAACCATTTCCACCGCCTCGAAATGACCAAATTATATTTATTGGCATTTTATAGCCATAAAACTGCAAATCCGCACGAGTCCCAAATGTTTGTGTGCTATAGCCCATGCCTTCCGCCTTGGGCCCGGATGGATCCTTACTGGAATCACCTAATATTTGTCCCGGACATCAAATACGGCCTAAGAAACAATTGCCACCGCCCTGAAATGAAAAAAAATATATTTTTTGGCATTTTATAGCCATAAAACTACAAATCCGCGCGAGTCTCAATTTTTTGTGTGCTATAGCCCATGCCTTCCGCCTTTGGCCCGGATAGATCCGTCCTGGAATCATCTAATATTTATCCCGGACATCAAATACGACCTAAGAAACCATTGCCACTGCCCGAAAATGACAAAATTATATTTTTTGGCATTTTACAGCCATAAACCTGCAAATCCGCGCGAGTCCCAAATTTTTGTGTGCTATAGCCCATGCCTTCCGCCTTGCGCCCGGATGGATCCGTCCTGGAATCATCTAATATTTATCCCGGACATCAAATACGGCCTAAGAAACCATTGCCACTGCCCCGAAATGACCAAATTATATTTTTTGGCATTTTATAGCCATAAAATTGCAAATCCGCGCGAGTCCCAAATTTTTGTGTGCTATAGCCCATGCCTTCCGTCTTGGGCCCGGATGGATCCATCCTGGAATCGCCTAATATTTGTCCCGGACATCAAATACGAACTAATAAACCATTTCCACCGCCTCGAAATAACCAAATTATATTTTTTGGCATTTTATAGCCATAAAACTGCAAATCCGCGCGAGTCCCATATTTTCGTGTGCTATAGTCCATGCCTTCCGCTTTGGCCCGGATGGATCCATCCTGGAATCGCCTAATATTTGTCCCGGACATCAAATACGGCCTAAGAAACCATTGCCACCGCCCTGAAATGACCAAATTATATTTTTTGGCATTTTATAGCCATAAAACTGCAAATCCGCGCGAGTCCCAAATTTTTGTGTGCTATAGGCCATGCCTTCCGCCTTGGGCCCGGATGGATCCGTCTTGGAATCGCCTAATATTTATCTCGGGCATCAAATACGGCCTAATTTCCACCACCTCGAAATGACCAAATTATATTTTTTGGCATTTTATAGCCATAAAACTGCAAATCCGAGCGAGTCCCAAATTTTTGGGTGCTATAGACCATGCCTTCCGCCTTGGGCCCGGATAGATCCGTCCTTGAATCATCTAATATTTATCCCGGACATCAAATACGACCTAAGAAACCATTGCCACTGCCCGAAAATGACCAAATTATATTTTTTTGGCATTTTACAGCCATAAAACTCCAAATCCGCGCGAGTCCCAAATATTTGTGTGCTATAGCCCATGCATTCCGCCTTGGGCCCGGATGGATCCGTCCTGGAATCATCTAATATTTATACCGGACATCAAATACGACCTAAGAAACCATTGCCACTACCCCAAAATGACCAAATTATATTTTTTGGCATTTTACAGCCATAAAACTGCAAATCCGCGCAAGTCCCAAATTTTTGTGTGCTATAGCCCATGCCTTCCGCCTTGGGCCCGGATTGATCTATCCTGGAATCTCCTAATATTTGTCCCGGACATCAAATACGGCCTAATAAATAACTTCCACCGCATCGAAATGACCAAATTATATTTTTTGGCAATTTATAGCCATAAAACTGCAAATCCGCGCGAGTCCCAAATTTTTGTGTGCTGTAGCCCATGCCTTCCGCCTTGCGCCCGGATGGATCCGTCCTGGAATCATCTAATATTTATCCCGGACATCAAATACGGCCTAAGAAACCATTGCCACTGCCCCGAAATGACCAAATTATATTTTTTGGCATTTTATAGCCATAAAACTGCAAATCCGCGCGAGTCCAAATTTTTTTTGTGCTATAGCCCATGCCTTCCATCTTGGCCCCGGATGGATCCGTCCTGGAATCGCCTAATATTTGTCCCGGACATCAAATACGAACTAATAAACCATTTACACCGCCTCGAAATGACCAAATTATATTTTTTGGCATTTTATAGCCATAAAACTACAAATCCGCGCGAGTCCCAAATTTTTGTGTGCTATAGTCCATGCCTTCCGCCTTGGGCCCGGATGGATCCGTCCTGGAATCATCTAATATTTATCCCGGACATCAAATACGACCTCAGAAACCATTGCCACTGCCCCAAAATGACCAAATTAAATTTTTGGCATTTTACAGCCATAAAACTGCAAATCCGCGCAAGTCCCAAATTTTTGTGTGCTATAGCCCATGCATTCCGCCTTGGGCCCGGATGGATCCGTCCTAGAATCGCCTAATATTTGTCCCGGACATCAAATAAGGCCTAAGAAACAATTTCCACCGCCTCGAAATGACCAAATTATATTTTTTGGCATTTTATAGCCATAAAACTACAAATCCGCGCGAGTCCCAAATTTTTGTGTATTATAGCCCATGCCTTGCGCCTTGGGCCCGGATGGATCCGTCTTGGAATTGCCTAATATTTATCTCGGACATCAAATACGGCCTAAGAAACAATTTCCACCGCCTCGAAATGACCAAATTATATTTTTTGGCATTTTATAGCCATAAAACTACAAATCCGCGCGAGTCCCAAATTTTTGTGTGCTATAGCCCATGCCTTCCGCCTTGGGCCCGGATGGATCCGTCCTGGAATCATCTAATATTTATCCCGGACATCAAATACAACCTAAGAAACCATTGCCACTGCCCCAAAATGACCAAATTATATTTTTTGGCATTTTACAGCCATAAAACTGCAAATCCGCGCAAGTTCCAAATGTTTGTGTGCTATAGCCCATGCCTTCCGCCTTGGGCCCGGATGGATCCATCCTGGAATCACCTAATATTTGTCCCGGACATCAAATACGGCCTAAGAAACCATTTCCACCGCCTCGAAATGACCAAATTATATTTATTGGCATTTTATAGCCATAAAACTGCAAATCCGCACGAGTCCCAAATGTTTGTGTGCTATAGCCCATGCCTTCCGCCTTGGGCCCGGATGGATCCATCCTGGAATCACCTAATATTTGTCCCGGACATCAAATACGGCCTAAGAAACAATTGCCACCGCCCTGAAATGAAAAAAATTATATTTTTTGGCATTTTATAGCCATAAAACTACAAATTCGCGCGAGTCTCAAATTTTTGTGTGCTATAGCCCATGCCTTCCGCCTTGGGCCCGGATAGATCCGTCCTGGAATCATCTAATATTTATCCCGGACATCAAATACGACCTAAGAAACCATTGCCACCGCCTCGAAATGACCAAATTATATTTTTTGGCATTTTATAGCCATAAAACTGCAAATCCGAGCGAGTCCCAAATTTTTGTGTGCTATAACCCATGCCTTCCGCCTTGGGCCCGGATAGATCCGTCCTTGAATCATCTAATATTTATCCCGGACATCAAATACGACCTAAGAAACCATTGCCACTGCCCGAAAATGACCAAATTATATTTTTTGGCATTTTACAGCCATAAAACTGCAAATCCGCGCGAGTCCCAAATTTTTGTGTGCTATAGCCCATGCCTTCCGTCTTGGGCCCGGATGGATCCGTCCTGGAATCGCCTAATATTTGTCCCGGACATCAAATACGGCCTAATAAACCATTTCCACCGCCTCGAAATAACCAAATTATATTTTTTGGCATTTTATAGCCATAAAACTGCAAATCCGCGCGAGTCCCATATTTTCGTGTGCTATAGTCCATGCCTTCCGCTTTGGCCCGGATGGATCCGTCCTGGAATCGCCTAATATTTGTCCCGGACATCAAATACGGCCTAAGAAACCATTGCCACCGCCCTGAAATGACCAAATTATATTTTTTGGCATTTTATAGCCATAAAACTGCAAATCCGCGCGAGTCCCAAATTTTTGTGTGCTATAGCCCATGCCTTCCGCCTTGGGCCCGGATGGATCCGTCTTGGAATCGCCTAATATTTATCTCGGACATCAAATACGGCCTAAGAAACAATTTCCACCGCCTCGAAATGACCAAATTATATTTTATGGCATTTTATAGCCATAAAACTGCAAATCCGAGCGAGTCCCAAATTTTTGGGTGCTATAGCCCATGCCTTCCGCCTTGGGCCCGGATAGATCCGTCCTTGAATCATCTAATATTTATCCCGGACATCAAATACGACCTAAGAAACCATTGCCACTGCCCGAAAATGACCAAATTATATTTTTTGGCATTTTACAGCCATAAAACTGCAAATCCGCGCGAGTCCCGAATATTTGTGTGCTATAGCCCATGCATTCCGCCTTGGGCCCGGATGGATCCGTCCTGGAATCATCTAATATTTATCCCGGACATCAAATACGACCTAAGAAACCATTGCCACTACCCCAAAATGACCAAATTATATTTTTTGGCATTTTACAGCCATAAAACTGCAAATCCGCGCAAGTCCCAAATTTTTGTGTGCTATAGCCCATGCCTTCCGCCTTGCGCCCGAATTGATCTATCCTGGAATCTCCTAATAATTTTCCCGGTCATCAAATACGGCCTAAGAAATAACTTCCACCGCATCGAAATGACCAAATTATATTTTTTGGCAATTTATAGCCATAAAACTGCAAATCCGCGCGAGTCCCAAATTTTTGTGTGCTTGTAGCCCATGCCTTCCGCCTTGGGCCCGGATGGATCCGTCCTGGAATCATCTAATATTTGTCCCGGACATCAAATACGACCTAAGTAACAATTTCCACCGCCTAGAAATGACCAAATTATATTTTTTGGCATTTTATTGCCATAAAACTGCAAATCCGCGCGAGTCCCAAATTTTTGTGTGCTATAGGCCATGCCTTGCGCCTTGGGCCCGGATGGATCCGTCTTGGAATCACCTAATATTTATCTCAAATATCAAATACGGCCTAAAAAATAATTTCCACCGCCTCGAAATGACCAAATTATATTTTTTGGCATTTTATAGCCATAAAACTGCAAATCCGCGTGAGTCCCAAATTTTTGTGTGCTATAGTCCATGCCTTCCGCCTTGGGCCCGGATGGATCCGTCCTGGAATCATCTAATATTTATCCCGGACATCAAATACGACCTCAGAAACCATTGCCACTGCCCCAAAATGACCAAATTAAATTTTTGGCATTTTACAGCCATAAAACTGCAAATCCGCGCAAGTCCCAAATTTTTGTGTGCTATAGCCCATGCCTTCCGCCTTGGGCCCGGATGGATCCGTCCTTGAATCGCCTAATATTTGTCACGGACATCAAATAAGGCCTAAGAAACAATTTCCACCGCCTCGAAATGACCAAATTATATTTTTTGGCATTTTATAGCAGTAAAACTACAAATCCGCGCGAGTCCGAAATTTTTGTGTATTATAGCCCATGCCTTGCGCCTTGGGCCCGGATGGATCCGTCTTGGAATTGCCTAATATTTATCTCGGACATCAAATACGGCCTAAGAAACAATTTCCACCGCCTCGAAATGACCAAATTATATTTTTTGGCATTTTATAGCCATAAAACTACAAATCCGCGCGAGTCCCAAATTTTTGTGTGCTATAGCCCATGCCTTCCGCCTTGGGCCCGGATGGATCCGTCCTGGAATCATCTAATATTTATCCCGGACATCAAATACAACCTAAGAAACCATTGCCACTGCCTCAATATGACCAAATTATATTTTTTGGCATTTTACAGCCATAAAACTGCAAATCCGCGCAAGTCCCAAATGTTTGTGTGCTATAGCCCATGCCTTCCGCCTTGGGCCCGGATGGATCCATCCTAGAATCACCTAATATTTGTCCCGGACATCAAATACGGCCTAAGAAACAATTGCCACCGCCCTGAAATGAAAAAAATTATATTTTTTGGCATTTTATAGCCATAAAACTACAAATTCGCGCGAGTCTCAAATTTTTGTGTGCTATAGCCCATGCCTTCCGCCTTGGGCCCGGATAGATCCATCCTGGAATCATCTAATATTTATCCCGGACATCAAATACGACCTAAGAAACCATTTCCACTGCCCGAAAATGACCAAATTATATTTTTTTGGCATTTTACAGCCATAAAACTGCAAATCCGCGCGAGTCCCAAATTTTTGTGTGCTATAGCCCATGCCTTCCGCCTTGCGCCCGGATGGATCCGTCCTGGAATCATCTAATATTTATCCCGGGACAAATACGGCCTAAGAAACCATTGCCACTGCCCCGAAATGACCAAATTATATTTTTTGGCATTTTATAGCCATAAAATTGCAAATCCGCGCGAGTCCCAAATTTTTGTGTGCTATAGCCCATGCATTCCGCCTTGGGCCCGGATGGATCCGTCCTGGAATCATCTAATATTTATCCCGGACATCAAATACGACCTAAGAAACCATTGCCACTACCCCAAAATGACCAAATTATATTTTTTGGCATTTTACAGCCATAAAACTGCAAATCCGCGCAAGTCCCAAATTTTTGTGTGCTATAGCCCATGCCTTCCGCCTTGCGCCCGGATTGATCTATCCTGGAATCTCCTAATAATTTTCCCGGTCATCAAATACGGCCTAAGAAATAACTTCCACCGCATCGAAATGACCAAATTATATTTTTTGGCAATTTATAGCCATAAAACTACAAATCCGCGCGAGTCCCAAATTTTTGTGTGCTTGTAGCCCATGCCTTCCGCCTTGGGCCCGGATGGATCCGTCCTGGAATCATCTAATATTTGTCCCGGACATCAAATACGACCTAAGTAACAATTTCCACCGCCTAGAAATGACCAAATTATATTTTTTGGCATTTTATTGCCATAAAACTGCAAATCCGCGCGAGTCCCAAATTTTTGTGTGCTATAGGCCATGCCTTGCGCCTTGGGCCCGGATGGATCCGTCTTGGAATCGCCTAATATTTATCTCAAATATCAAATACGGCCTAAAAAATAATTTCCACCGCCTCGAAATGACCAAATTATATTTTTTGGCATTTTATAGCCATAAAACTGCAAATCCGCGTGAGTCCCAAATTTTTGTGTGCTATAGTCCATGCCTTCCACCTTGGGCCCGGATGGATCCGTCCTGGAATCATCTAATATTTATCCCGGACATCAAATACGACCTCAGAAACCATTGCCACTGCCCCAAAATGACCAAATTAAATTTTTGGCATTTTATAGCCATAAAACTGCAAATCCGCGCAAGTCCCAAATTTTTGTGTGCTATAGCCCATGCCTTCCGCCTTGGGCCCGGATGGATCCGTCCTGGAATCATCTAATATTTATCCCGGACATCAAATACGACCTAAGAAACCATTGCCATTGCCCCAATATGAACAAATTATATTTTTTGGCATTTTACAGCCATAAAACTGCAAATCCGCGCAAGTCCCAAATGTTTGTGTGCTATAGCCCATGCCTTCCGTCTTGGGCCCGGATGGATCCGTCCTGGAATCGCCTAATATTTGTCCCGGACATCAAATACGGCCTAATAAATCATTTCCACCGCCTCGAAATAACCAAATTATATTTTTTGGCATTTTATAGCCATAAAACTGCAAATCCGCGCGAGTCCCATATTTTCGTGTGCTATAGTCCATGCCTTCCGCTTTGGCCCGGATGGATCCGTCCTGGAATCGCCTAATATTTGTCCCGGACATCAAATACGGCCTAAGAAACCATTGCCACCGCCCTGAAATGACCAAATTATATTTTTTGGCATTTTATAGCCATAAAACTGCAAATCCGCGCGAGTCCCAAATTTTTGTGTGCTATAGGCCATGCCTTCCGCCTTGGGCCCGGATGGATCCGTCTTGGAATCGCCTAATATTTATCTCAGACATCAAATACGGCCTAAGAAACAATTTCCACCGCCTCGAAATGACCAAATTATATTTTTTGGCATTTTATAGCCATAAAACTGCAAATCCGCGCGAGTCCCATATTTTTGTGTGCTATAGTCCATGCCTTCCGCTTTGGCCCGGATGGATCCGTCCTGGAATCGCCTAATATTTGTCCCGGACATCAAATACGGCCTAAGAAACCATTGCCACCGCCCTGAAATGACCAAATTATATTTTTTGGCATTTTATAGCCATAAAATTGCAAATCCGCGCGAGTCCCAAATTTTTGTGTGCTATAGCCCATGCCTTCCGTCTTGGGCCCGGATGGATCCATCCTGGAATCGCCTAATATTTGTCCCGGACATCAAATACGGCCTAAGAAACCATTGCCACCGCCCTGAAATGACCAAATTATATTTTTTGGCATTTTATAGCCATAAAACTGCAAATCCGCGCGAGTCCCAAATTTTTGTGTGCTATAGGCCATGCCTTCCGCCTTGGGCCCGGATGGATCCGTCTTGGAATCGCCTAATATTTATCTCGGACATCAAATACGGCCTAAGAAACAATTTTCACCGCCTCGAAATGACCAAATTATATTTTTTGGCATTTTATAGCCATAAAACTGCAAATCCCAGCGAGTCCCAAATTTTTGGGTGCTATAGCCCATGCCTTCCGCCTTGGGCCCGGATAGATCCGTCCTTGAATCATCTAATATTTATCCCGGACATCAAATACGACCTAAGAAACCATTGCCACTGCCCGAAAATGACCAAATTATATTTTTTGGCATTTTACAGCCATAAAACTGCAAATCCGCGCGAGTCCCAAATATTTGTGTGCTATAGCCCATGCATTCCGCCTTGGGCCCGGATGGATCCGTCCTGGAATCATCTAATATATATCCCGGACATCAAATACGGCCTAATAAATAACTTCCACCGCATCGAAATGACCAAATTATATTTTTTGGCAATTTATAGCCATAAAACTGCAAATCCGCGCGAGTCCCAAATTTTTGTGTGCTGTAGCCCATGCCTTCCGCCTTGCGCCCGGATGGATCCGTCTTGGAATCATCTAATATTTATCCCGGACATCAAATACGGCCTAAGAAACCATTGCCACTGCCCCGAAATGACCAAATTATATTTTTTGGCATTTTATAGCCATAAAACTGCAAATCCGCGCGAGTCCAAATTTCTTTTGTGCTATAGCCCATGCCTTCCATCTTGGGCCCAGATGGATCCGTCCTGGAATCGCCTAATATTTGTCCCGGACATCAAATACGAACTAATAAACCATTTACACCGCCTCGAAATGACCAAATTATATTTTTTGGCATTTTATAGCCATAAAACTACAAATCCGCGCGAGTCCCAAATTTTTGTGTGCTATAGTCCATGCCTTCCGCCTTGGGCCCGGATGGATCCGTCCTGGAATCATCTAATATTTATCCCGGACATCAAATACGACCTCAGAAACCATTGCCACTGCCCCAAAATGACCAAATTAAATTTTTGGCATTTTACAGCCATAAAACTGCAAATCCGCGCAAGTCCCAAATTTTTGTGTGCTATAGCCCATGCATTCCGCCTTGGGCCCGGATGGATCCGTCCTAGAATCGCCTAATATTTGTCCCGGACATCAAATAAGGCCTAAGAAACAATTTCCACCGCCTCGAAATGACCAAATTATATTTTTTGGCATTTTATAGCCATAAAACTACAAATCCGCGCGAGTCCCAAATTTTTGTGTATTATAGCCCATGCCTTGCGCCTTGGGCCCGGATGGATCCGTCTTGGAATTGCCTAATATTTATCTCGGACATCAAATACGGCCTAAGAAACAATTTCCACCGCCTCGAAATGACCAAATTATATTTTTTGGCATTTTATAGCCATAAAACTACAAATCCGCGCGAGTCCCAAATTTTTGTGTGCTATAGCCCATGCCTTCCGCCTTGGGCCCGGATGGATCCGTCCTGGAATCATCTAATATTTATCCCGGACATCAAATACAACCTAAGAAACCATTGCCACTGCCCCAAAATGACCAAATTATATTTTTTGGCATTTTACAGCCATAAAACTGCAAATCCGCGCAAGTTCCAAATGTTTGTGTGCTATAGCCCATGCCTTCCGCCTTGGGCCCGGATGGATCCATCCTGGAATCACCTAATATTTATCCCGGACATCAAATACGGCCTAAGAAACCATTTCCACCGCCTCGAAATGACCAAATTATATTTATTGGCATTTTATAGCCATAAAACTGCAAATCCGCACGAGTCCCAAATGTTTGTGTGCTATAGCCCATGCCTTCCGCCTTGGGCCCGGATGGATCCATCCTGGAATCACCTAATATTTGTCCCGGACATCAAATACGGCCTAAGAAACAATTGCCACCGCCCTGAAATGAAAAAAATTATATTTTTTGGCATTTTATAGCCATAAAACTACAAATTCGCGCGAGTCTCAAATTTTTGTGTGCTATAGCCCATGCCTTCCGCCTTGGGCCCGGATAGATCCGTCCTGGAATCATCTAATATTTATCCCGGACATCAAATACGACCTAAGAAACCATTGCCACTGCCCGAAAATGACCAAATTATATTTTTTGGCATTTTACAGCCATAAAACTGCAAATCCGCGCGAGTCCCAAATTTTTGTGTGCTATAGCCCATGCCTTCCGCCTTGCGCCCGGATGGATCCGTCCTGGAATCATCTAATATTTATCCCGGGACAAATACGGCCTAAGAAACCATTGCCACTGCCCCGAAATGACCAAATTATATTTTTTGGCATTTTATAGCCATAAAATTGCAAATCCGCGCGAGTCCCAAATTTTTGTGTGCTATAGCCCATGCCTTCCGCTTTGGCCCGGATGGATCCGTCCTGGAATCGCCTAATATTTGTCCCGGACATCAAATACGGCCTAATAAACCATTTCCACCGCCTCGAAATAACCAAATTATATTTTTTGGCATTTTATAGCCATAAAACTGCAAATCCGCGCGAGTCCCATATTTTCGTGTGCTATAGTCCATGCCTTCCGCTTTGGCCCGGATGGATCCGTCCTGGAATCGCCTAATATTTGTCCCGGACATCAAATACGGCCTAAGAAACCATTGCCACCGCCCTGAAATGACCAAATTATATTTTTTGGCATTTTATAGCCATAAAACTGCAAATCCGCGCGAGTCCCAAATTTTTGTGTGCTATAGGCCATGCCTTCCGCCTTGGGCCCGGATGGATCCGTCTTGGAATCGCCTAATATTTATCTCGGACATCAAATACGGCCTAAGAAACAATTTCCACCGCCTCGAAATGACCAAATTATATTTTATGGCATTTTATAGCCATAAAACTGCAAATCCGAGCGAGTCCCAAATTTTTGGGTGCTATAGCCCATGCCTTCCGCCTTGGGCCCGGATAGATCCGTCCTTGAATCATCTAATATTTATCCCGGACATCAAATACGACCTAAGAAACCATTGCCACTGCCCGAAAATGACCAAATTATATTTTTTGGCATTTTACAGCCATAAAACTGCAAATCCGCGCGAGTCCCAAATATTTGTGTGCTATAGCCCATGCATTCCGCCTTGGGCCCGGATGGATCCGTCCTGGAATCATCTAATATTTATCCCGGACATCAAATACGACCTAAGAAACCATTGCCACTACCCCAAAATGACCAAATTATATTTTTTGGCATTTTACAGCCATAAAACTGCAAATCCGCGCAAGTCCCAAATTTTTGTGTGCTATAGCCCATGCCTTCCGCCTTGCGCCCGAATTGATCTATCCTGGAATCTCCTAATAATTTTCCCGGTCATCAAATACGGCCTAAGAAATAACTTCCACCGCATCGAAATGACCAAATTATATTTTTTGGCAATTTATAGCCATAAAACTGCAAATCCGCGCGAGTCCCAAATTTTTGTGTGCTTGTAGCCCATGCCTTCCGCCTTGGGCCCGGATGGATCCGTCCTGGAATCATCTAATATTTGTCCCGGACATCAAATACGACCTAAGTAACAATTTCCACCGCCTAGAAATGACCAAATTATATTTTTTGGCATTTTATTGCCATAAAACTGCAAATCCGCGCGAGTCCCAAATTTTTGTGTGCTATAGGCCATGCCTTGCGCCTTGGGCCCGGATGGATCCGTCTTGGAATCACCTAATATTTATCTCAAATATCAAATACGGCCTAAAAAATAATTTCCACCGCCTCGAAATGACCAAATTATATTTTTTGGCATTTTATAGCCATAAAACTGCAAATCCGCGTGAGTCCCAAATTTTTGTGTGCTATAGTCCATGCCTTCCGCCTTGGGCCCGGATGGATCCGTCCTGGAATCATCTAATATTTATCCCGGACATCAAATACGACCTCAGAAACCATTGCCACTGCCCCAAAATGACCAAATTAAATTTTTGGCATTTTACAGCCATAAAACTGCAAATCCGCGCAAGTCCCAAATTTTTGTGTGCTATAGCCCATGCCTTCCGCCTTGGGCCCGGATGGATCCGTCCTTGAATCGCCTAATATTTGTCACGGACATCAAATAAGGCCTAAGAAACAATTTCCACCGCCTCGAAATGACCAAATTATATTTTTTGGCATTTTATAGCAGTAAAACTACAAATCCGCGCGAGTCCGAAATTTTTGTGTATTATAGCCCATGCCTTGCGCCTTGGGCCCGGATGGATCCGTCTTGGAATTGCCTAATATTTATCTCGGACATCAAATACGGCCTAAGAAACAATTTCCACCGCCTCGAAATGACCAAATTATATTTTTTGGCATTTTATAGCCATAAAACTACAAATCCGCGCGAGTCCCAAATTTTTGTGTGCTATAGCCCATGCCTTCCGCCTTGGGCCCGGATGGATCCGTCCTGGAATCATCTAATATTTATCCCGGACATCAAATACAACCTAAGAAACCATTGCCACTGCCTCAATATGACCAAATTATATTTTTTGGCATTTTACAGCCATAAAACTGCAAATCCGCGCAAGTCCCAAATGTTTGTGTGCTATAGCCCATGCCTTCCGCCTTGGGCCCGGATGGATCCATCCTAGAATCACCTAATATTTGTCCCGGACATCAAATACGGCCTAAGAAACAATTGCCACCGCCCTGAAATGAAAAAAATTATATTTTTTGGCATTTTATAGCCATAAAACTACAAATTCGCGCGAGTCTCAAATTTTTGTGTGCTATAGCCCATGCCTTCCGCCTTGGGCCCGGATAGATCCATCCTGGAATCATCTAATATTTATCCCGGACATCAAATACGACCTAAGAAACCATTGCCACTGCCCGAAAATGACCAAATTATATTTTTTTGGCATTTTACAGCCATAAAACTGCAAATCCGCGCGAGTCCCAAATTTTTGTGTGCTATAGCCCATGCCTTCCGCCTTGCGCCCGGATGGATCCGTCCTGGAATCATCTAATATTTATCCCGGGACAAATACGGCCTAAGAAACCATTGCCACTGCCCCGAAATGACCAAATTATATTTTTTGGCATTTTATAGCCATAAAATTGCAAATCCGCGCGAGTCCCAAATTTTTGTGTGCTATAGCCCATGCATTCCGCCTTGGGCCCGGATGGATCCGTCCTGGAATCATCTAATATTTATCCCGGACATCAAATACGACCTAAGAAACCATTGCCACTACCCCAAAATGACCAAATTATATTTTTTGGCATTTTACAGCCATAAAACTGCAAATCCGCGCAAGTCCCAAATTTTTGTGTGCTATAGCCCATGCCTTCCGCCTTGCGCCCGGATTGATCTATCCTGGAATCTCCTAATAATTTTCCCGGTCATCAAATACGGCCTAAGAAATAACTTCCACCGCATCGAAATGACCAAATTATATTTTTTGGCAATTTATAGCCATAAAACTACAAATCCGCGCGAGTCCCAAATTTTTGTGTGCTTGTAGCCCATGCCTTCCGCCTTGGGCCCGGATGGATCCGTCCTGGAATCATCTAATATTTGTCCCGGACATCAAATACGACCTAAGTAACAATTTCCACCGCCTAGAAATGACCAAATTATATTTTTTGGCATTTTATTGCCATAAAACTGCAAATCCGCGCGAGTCCCAAATTTTTGTGTGCTATAGGCCATGCCTTGCGCCTTGGGCCCGGATGGATCCGTCTTGGAATCACCTAATATTTATCTCAAATATCAAATACGGCCTAAAAAATAATTTCCACCGCCTCGAAATGACCAAATTATATTTTTTGGCATTTTATAGCCATAAAACTGCAAATCCGCGTGAGTCCCAAATTTTTGTGTGCTATAGTCCATGCCTTCCGCCTTGGGCCCGGATGGATCCGTCCTGGAATCATCTAATATTTATCCCGGACATCAAATACGACCTCAGAAACCATTGCCACTGCCCCAAAATGACCAAATTAAATTTTTGGCATTTTACAGCCATAAAACTGCAAATCCGCGCAAGTCCCAAATTTTTGTGTGCTATAGCCCATGCCTTCCGCCTTGGGCCCGGATGGATCCGTCCTTGAATCGCCTAATATTTGTCACGGACATCAAATAAGGCCTAAGAAACAATTTCCACCGCCTCGAAATGACCAAATTATATTTTTTGGCATTTTATAGCAGTAAAACTACAAATCCGCGCGAGTCCGAAATTTTTGTGTATTATAGCCCATGCCTTGCGCCTTGGGCCCGGATGGATCCGTCTTGGAATTGCCTAATATTTATCTCGGACATCAAATACGGCCTAAGAAACAATTTCCACCGCCTCGAAATGACCAAATTATATTTTTTGGCATTTTATAGCCATAAAACTACAAATCCGCGCGAGTCCCAAATTTTTGTGTGCTATAGCCCATGCCTTCCGCCTTGGGCCCGGATGGATCCGTCCTGGAATCATCTAATATTTATCCCGGACATCAAATACAACCTAAGAAACCATTGCCACTGCCTCAATATGACCAAATTATATTTTTTGGCATTTTACAGCCATAAAACTGCAAATCCGCGCAAGTCCCAAATGTTTGTGTGCTATAGCCCATGCCTTCCGCCTTGGGCCCGGATGGATCCATCCTAGAATCACCTAATATTTGTCCCGGACATCAAATACGGCCTAAGAAACAATTGCCACCGCCCTGAAATGAAAAAAATTATATTTTTTGGCATTTTATAGCCATAAAACTACAAATTCGCGCGAGTCTCAAATTTTTGTGTGCTATAGCCCATGCCTTCCGCCTTGGGCCCGGATAGATCCATCCTGGAATCATCTAATATTTATCCCGGACATCAAATACGACCTAAGAAACCATTGCCACTGCCCGAAAATGACCAAATTATATTTTTTTGGCATTTTACAGCCATAAAACTGCAAATCCGCGCGAGTCCCAAATTTTTGTGTGCTATAGCCCATGCCTTCCGCCTTGCGCCCGGATGGATCCGTCCTGGAATCATCTAATATTTATCCCGGGACAAATACGGCCTAAGAAACCATTGCCACTGCCCCGAAATGACCAAATTATATTTTTTGGCATTTTATAGCCATAAAATTGCAAATCCGCGCGAGTCCCAAATTTTTGTGTGCTATAGCCCATGCATTCCGCCTTGGGCCCGGATGGATCCGTCCTGGAATCATCTAATATTTATCCCGGACATCAAATACGACCTAAGAAACCATTGCCACTACCCCAAAATGACCAAATTATATTTTTTGGCATTTTACAGCCATAAAACTGCAAATCCGCGCAAGTCCCAAATTTTTGTGTGCTATAGCCCATGCCTTCCGCCTTGCGCCCGGATTGATCTATCCTGGAATCTCCTAATAATTTTCCCGGTCATCAAATATGGCCTAAGAAATAACTTCCACCGCATCGAAATGACCAAATTATATTTTTTGGCAATTTATAGCCATAAAACTACAAATCCGCGCGAGTCCCAAATTTTTGTGTGCTTGTAGCCCATGCCTTCCGCCTTGGGCCCGGATGGATCCGTCCTGGAATCATCTAATATTTGTCCCGGACATCAAATACGACCTAAGTAACAATTTCCACCGCCTAGAAATGACCAAATTATATTTTTTGGCATTTTATTGCCATAAAACTGCAAATCCGCGCGAGTCCCAAATTTTTGTGTGCTATAGGCCATGCCTTGCGCCTTGGGCCCGGATGGATCCGTCTTGGAATCGCCTAATATTTATCTCAAATATCAAATACGGCCTAAAAAATAATTTCCACCGCCTCGAAATGACCAAATTATATTTTTTGGCATTTTATAGCCATAAAACTGCAAATCCGCGTGAGTCCCAAATTTTTGTGTGCTATAGTCCATGCCTTCCACCTTGGGCCCGGATGGATCCGTCCTGGAATCATCTAATATTTATCCCGGACATCAAATACGACCTCAGAAACCATTGCCACTGCCGCAAAATGACCAAATTAAATTTTTGGCATTTTATAGCCATAAAACTGCAAATCCGCGCAAGTCCCAAATTTTTGTGTGCTATAGCCCATGCCTTCCGCCTTGGGCCCGGATGGATCCGTCCTGGAATCATCTAATATTTATCCCGGACATCAAATACGACCTAAGAAACCATTGCCATTGCCCCAATATGAACAAATTATATTTTTTGGCATTTTACAGCCATAAAACTGCAAATCCGCGCAAGTCCCAAATGTTTGTGTGCTATAGCCCATGCCTTCCGTCTTGGGCCCGGATGGATCCGTCCTGGAATCGCCTAATATTTGTCCCGGACATCAAATACAGCCTAATAAATCATTTCCACCGCCTCGAAATAACCAAATTATATTTTTTGGCATTTTATAGCCATAAAACTGCAAATCCGCGCGAGTCCCATATTTTCGTGTGCTATAGTCCATGCCTTCCGCTTTGGCCCGGATGGATCCGTCCTGGAATCGCCTAATATTTGTCCCGGACATCAAATACGGCCTAAGAAACCATTGCCACCGCCCTGAAATGACCAAATTATATTTTTTGGCATTTTATAGCCATAAAACTGCAAATCCGCGCGAGTCCCAAATTTTTGTGTGCTATAGGCCATGCCTTCCGCCTTGGGCCCGGATGGATCCGTCTTGGAATCGCCTAATATTTATCTCAGACATCAAATACGGCCTAAGAAACAATTTCCACCGCCTCGAAATGACCAAATTATATTTTTTGGCATTTTATAGCCATAAAACTGCAAATCCGCGCGAGTCCCATATTTTTGTGTGCTATAGTCCATGCCTTCCGCTTTGGCCCGGATGGATCCGTCCTGGAATCGCCTAATATTTGTCCCGGACATCAAATACGGCCTAAGAAACCATTGCCACCGCCCTGAAATGACCAAATTATATTTTTTGGCATTTTATAGCCATAAAATTGCAAATCCGCGCGAGTCCCAAATTTTTGTGTGCTATAGCCCATGCCTTCCGTCTTGGGCCCGGATGGATCCATCCTGGAATCGCCTAATATTTATCCCGGACATCAAATACGGCCTAAGAAACCATTGCCACCGCCCTGAAATGACCAAATTATATTTTTTGGCATTTTATAGCCATAAAACTGCAAATCCGCGCGAGTCCCAAATTTTTGTGTGCTATAGGCCATGCCTTCCGCCTTGGGCCCGGATGGATCCGTCCTGGAATCATCTAATATTTATCCCGGACATCAAATACGACCTCAGAAACCATTGCCACTGCCGCAAAATGACCAAATTAAATTTTTGGCATTTTATAGCCATAAAACTGCAAATCCGCGCAAGTCCCAAATTTTTGGGTGCTATAGCCCATGCCTTCCGCCTTGGGCCCGGATGGATCCGTCCTGGAATCATCTAATATTTATCCCGGACATCAAATACAACCTAAGAAACCATTGCCACTGCCCCAATATGAACAAATTATATTTTTTGGCATTTTACAGCCATAAAACTGCAAATCCGCGCAAGTCCCAAATGTTTGTGTGCTATAGCCCATGCCTTCCGTCTTGGGCCCGGATGGATCCATCCTGGAATCGCCTAATATTTGTCCCGGACATCAAATACAGCCTAATAAATCATTTCCACCGCCTCGAAATAACCAAATTATATTTTTTGGCATTTTATAGCCATAAAACTGCAAATCCGCGCGAGTCCCATATTTTCGTGTGCTATAGTCCATGCCTTCCGCTTTGGCCCGGATGGATCCGTCCTGGAATCGCCTAATATTTGTCCCGGACATCAAATACGGCCTAAGAAACCATTGCCACCGCCCTGAAATGACCAAATTATATTTTTTGGCATTTTATAGCCATAAAACTGCAAATCCGCGCGAGTCCCAAATTTTTGTGTGCTATAGGCCATGCCTTCCGCCTTGGGCCCGGATGGATCCGTCTTGGAATCGCCTAATATTTATCTCAGACATCAAATACGGCCTAAGAAACAATTTCCACCGCCTCGAAATGACCAAATTATATTTTTTGGCATTTTATAGCCATAAAACTGCAAATCCGCGCGAGTCCCATATTTTTGTGTGCTATAGTCCATGCCTTCCGCTTTGGCCCGGATGGATCCGTCCTGGAATCGCCTAATATTTGTCCCGGACATCAAATACGGCCTAAGAAACCATTGCCACCGCCCTGAAATGACCAAATTATATTTTTTGGCATTTTATAGCCATAAAATTGCAAATCCGCGCGAGTCCCAAATTTTTGTGTGCTATAGCCCATGCCTTCCGTCTTGGGCCCGGATGGATCCATCCTGGAATCGCCTAATATTTATCCCGGACATCAAATACGGCCTAAGAAACCATTGCCACCGCCCTGAAATGACCAAATTATATTTTTTGGCATTTTATAGCCATAAAACTGCAAATCCGCGCGAGTCCCAAATTTTTGTGTGCTATAGGCCATGCCTTCCGCCTTGGGCCCGGATGGATCCGTCTTGGAATCGCCTAATATTTATCTCGGACATCAAATACGGCCTAAGAAACAATTTTCACCGCCTCGAAATGACCAAATTATATTTTTTGGCATTTTATAGCCATAAAACTGCAAATCCCAGCGAGTCCCAAATTTTTGGGTGCTATAGCCCATGCCTTCCGCCTTGGGCCCGGATAGATCCGTCCTTGAATCATCTAATATTTATCCCGGACATCAAATACGACCTAAGAAACCATTGCCACTGCCCGAAAATGACCAAATTATATTTTTTGGCATTTTACAGCCATAAAACTGCAAATCCGCGCGAGTCCCAAATATTTGTGTGCTATAGCCCATGCATTCTGCCTTGGGCCCGGATGGATCCGTCCTGGAATCATCTAATATATATCCCGGACATCAAATACGACCTAAGAAACCATTGCCACTACCCCAAAATGACCAAATTATATTTTTTGGCATTTTACAGCCATAAAACTGCAAATCCGCGCAAGTCCCAAATTTTTGTGTGCTATAGCCCATGCCTTCCGCCTTGCGCCCGGATTGATCTATCCTGGAATCTCCTAATATTTGTCCCGGTCATCAAATACGGCCTAAGAAATAACTTCCACCGCATCGAAATGACCAAATTATATTTTTTGGCAATTTATAGCCATAAAACTGCAAATCCGCGCGAGTCCCAAATTTTTGTGTGCTTGTAGCCCATGCCTTCCGCCTTGGGCCCGGATGGATCCGTCCTGGAATCATCTAATATTTGTCCCGGACATCAAATACGACCTAAGTAACAATTTCCACCGCCTAGAAATGACCAAATTATATTTTTTGGCATTTTATTGCCATAAAACTGCAAATCCGCGCGAGTCCCAAATTTTTGTGTGCTATAGGCCATGCCTTGCGCCTTGGGCCCGGATGGATCCGTCTTGGAATCGCCTAATATTTATCTCAAATATCAAATACGGCCTAAAAAATAATTTCCACCGCCTCGAAATGACCAAATTATATTTTTTGGCATTTTATAGCCATAAAACTCCAAATCCGCGTGAGTCCCAAATTTTTGTGTGCTATAGTCCATGCCTTCCACCTTGGGCCCGGATGGATCCGTCCTGGAATCATCTAATATTTATCCCGAACATCAAATACGACCTCAGAAACCATTGCCACTGCCCCAAAATGACCAAATTAAATTTTTAGCATTTTACAGCCATAAAACTGCAAATCCGCGCAAGTCCCAAATTTTTGTGTGCTATAGCCCATGCCTTCCGCCTTGGGCCCGGATGGATCCGTCCTTGAATCGCCTAATATTTGTCCCGGACATCAAATAAGGCCTAAGAAACAATTTCCACCGCCTCGAAATGACCAAATTATATTTTTTGGCATTTTATAGCAGTAAAACTACAAATCCGCGCGAGTCCGAAATTTTTATGTATTATAGCCCATGCCTTGCGCCTTGGGCCCGGATGGATCCGTCTTGGAATTGCCTAATATTTATCTCGGACATCAAATACGGCCTAAGAAACAATTTCCACCGCCTCGAAATGACCAAATTATATTTTTTGGCATTTTATAGCCATAAAACTACAAATCCGCGCGAGTCCCAAATTTTTGTGTGCTATAGCCCATGCCTTCCGCCTTGGGCCCGGATGGATCCGTCCTGGAATCATCTAATATTTATCCCGGACATCAAATACAACCTAAGAAACCATTGCCACTGCCCCAATATGACCAAATTATATTTTTTGGCATTTTACAGCCATAAAACTGCAAATCCGCGCAAGTCCCAAATGTTTGTGTGCTATAGCCCATGCCTTCCGTCTTGGGCCCGGATGGATCCGTCCTGGAATCGCCTAATATTTGTCCCGGACATCAAATACGGCCTAATAAATCATTTCCACCGCCTCGAAATAACCAAATTATATTTTTTGGCATTTTATAGCCATAAAACTGCAAATTCGCGCGAGTCCCATATTTTCGTGTGCTATAGTCCATGCCTTCCGCTTTGGCCCGGATGGATCCGTCCTGGAATCGCCTAATATTTGTCCCGGACATCAAATACGGCCTAAGAAACAATTTCCACCGCCTCGAAATGACCAAATTATATTTTTTGGCATTTTATAGCCATAAAACTGCAAATCCGCGCGAGTCCCAAATTTTTGTGTGTTATAGCCCATGCCTTCCGTCTTGGGCCCGGATGGATCCGTCCTGGAATCGCCTAATATTTGTCCCGGACATCAAATAAGGCCTAATAAACCATTTCCACCGCCTCGAAATAACCAAATTATATTTTTTTGGCATTTTATAGCCATAAAACTGCAAATCCGCGCGAGTCCCATATTTTTGTGTGCTATAGTCCATGCCTTCCGCTTTGGCCCGGATGGATCCGTCCTGGAATCGCCTAATATTTGTCCCGGACATCAAATACGGCCTAAGAAACCATTGCCACCGCCCTGAAATGACCAAATTATATTTTTTGGCATTTTATAGCCATAAAATAGCAAATCCGCGCGAGTCCCAAATTTTTGTGTGCTATAGCCCATGCCTTCCGTCTTGGGCCCGGATGGATCCGTCCTGGAATCGCCTAATATTTGTCCCGGACATCAAATAAGGCCTAAGAAACAATTTCCACCGCCTCGAAATGACCAAATTATATTTTTTGGCATTTTATAGCAGTAAAACTACAAATCTGCGCGAGTCCGAAATTTTTGTGTATTATAGCCCATGCCTTGCGCCTTGGGCCCGGATGGATCCGTCTTGGAATTGCCTAATATTTATCTCGGACATCAAATACGGCCTAAGAAACAATTTCCACCGCCTCGAAATGACCAAATTATATTTTTTGGCATTTTATAGCCATAAAACTACAAATCCGCGCGAGTCCCAAATTTTTGTGTGCTATAACCCATGCCTTCCGCCTTGGGCCCGGATAGATCCGTCCTTGAATCATCTAATATTTATCCCGGACATCAAATACGGCCTAAGAAACCATTGCCACCGCCCTGAAATGACCAAATTATATTTTTTGGCATTTTATAGCCATAAAATTGCAAATCCGCGCGAGTCCCAAATTTTTGTGTGCTATAGCCCATGCCTTCCGCCTTGGGCCCGGATGGATCCGTCTTGGAATCGCCTAATATTTATCTCGGACATCAAATACGGCCTAAGAAACAATTTCCACCGCCTCGAAATGACCAAATTATATTTTTTGGCATTTTATAGCCATAAAACTGCAAATCCGCGCGAGTCCCAAATTTTTGTATGCTCAAGCCCATGCCTTCCGTCTTGGGCCCGGATGGATCTGTCCTGGAATCGCCTAATATTTTTCCCGGACATCAAATAAGGCCTAATAAACCATTTCCACCGCCTCGAAATAACCAAATTATATTTTTTTGGCATTTTATAGCCATAAAACTGCAAATCCGCGCGAGTCCCATATTTTTGTGTGCTATAGTCCATGCCTTCCGCTTTGGCCCGGATGGATCCGTCCTGGAATCGCCTAATATTTGTCCCGGACATCAAATACGGCCTAAGAAACCATTGCCACCGCCCTGAAATGACCAAATTATATTTTTTGGCATTTTATAGCCATAAAATTGCAAATCCGCGCGAGTCCCAAATTTTTGTGTGCTATAGCCCATGCCTTCCGTCTTGGGCCCGGATGGATCCGTCCTGGAATCGCCTAATATTTGTCCCGGACATCAAATAAGGCCTAAGAAACAATTTCCACCGCCTCGAAATGACCAAATTATATTTTTTGGCATTTTATAGCAGTAAAACTACAAATCCGCGCGAGTCCGAAATTTTTGTGTATTATAGCCCATGCCTTGCGCCTTGGGCCCGGATGGATCCGTCTTGGAATTGCCTAATATTTATCTCGGACATCAAATACGGCCTAAGAAACAATTTCCACCGCCTCGAAATGACCAAATTATATTTTTTGGCATTTTATAGCCATAAAACTACAAATCCGCGCGAGTCCCAAATTTTTGTGTGCTATAACCCATGCCTTCCGCCTTGGGCCCGGATAGATCCGTCCTTGAATCATCTAATATTTATCCCGGACATCAAATACGGCCTAAGAAACCATTGCCACCGCCCTGAAATGACCAAATTATATTTTTTGGCATTTTATAGCCATAAAATTGCAAATCCGCGCGAGTCCCAAATTTTTGTGTGCTATAGCCCATGCCTTCCGCCTTGGGCCCGGATGGATCCGTCTTGGAATCGCCTAATATTTATCTCGGACATCAAATACGGCCTAAGAAACAATTTCCACCGCCTCGAAATGACCAAATTATATTTTTTGGCATTTTATAGCCATAAAACTGCAAATCCGCGCGAGTCCCAAATTTTTGTATGCTCAAGCCCATGCCTTCCGTCTTGGGCCCGGATGGATCTGTCCTGGAATCGCCTAATATTTTTCCCGGACATCAAATAAGGCCTAATAAACCATTTCCACCGCCTCGAAATAACCAAATTATATTTTTTTGGCATTTTATAGCCATAAAACTGCAAATCCGCGCGAGTCCCATATTTTTGTGTGCTATAGTCCATGCCTTCCGCTTTGGCCCGGATGGATCCGTCCTGGAATCGCCTAATATTTGTCCCGGACATCAAATACGGCCTAAGAAACCATTGCCACCGCCCTGAAATGACCAAATTATATTTTTTGGCATTTTATAGCCATAAAATTGCAAATCCGCGCGAGTCCCAAATTTTTGTGTGCTATAGCCCATGCCTTCCGTCTTGGGCCCGGATGGATCCGTCCTGGAATCGCCTAATATTTGTCCCGGACATCAAATAAGGCCTAAGAAACAATTTCCACCGCCTCGAAATGACCAAATTATATTTTTTGGCATTTTATAGCAGTAAAACTACAAATCCGCGCGAGTCCGAAATTTTTGTGTATTATAGCCCATGCCTTGCGCCTTGGGCCCGGATGGATCCGTCTTGGAATTGCCTAATATTTATCTCGGACATCAAATACGGCCTAAGAAACAATTTCCACCGCCTCGAAATGACCAAATTATATTTTTTGGCATTTTATAGCCATAAAACTACAAATCCGCGCGAGTCCCAAATTTTTGTGTGCTATAACCCATGCCTTCCGCCTTGGGCCCGGATAGATCCGTCCTTGAATCATCTAATATTTATCCCGGACATCAAATACGGCCTAAGAAACCATTGCCACCGCCCTGAAATGACCAAATTATATTTTTTGGCATTTTATAGCCATAAAATTGCAAATCCGCGCGAGTCCCAAATTTTTGTGTGCTATAGCCCATGCCTTCCGCCTTGGGCCCGGATGGATCCGTCTTGGAATCGCCTAATATTTATCTCGGACATCAAATACGGCCTAAGAAACAATTTCCACCGCCTCGAAATGACCAAATTATATTTTTTGGCATTTTATAGCCATAAAACTGCAAATCCGCGCGAGTCCCAAATTTTTGTGTGCTCAAGCCCATGCCTTCCGTCTTGGGCCCGGATGGATCTGTCCTGGAATCGCCTAATATTTTTCCCGGACATCAAATAAGGCCTAATAAACCATTTCCACCGCCTCGAAATAACCAAATTATATTTTTTTGGCATTTTATAGCCATAAAACTGCAAATCCGCGCGAGTCCCATATTTTTGTGTGCTATAGTCCATGCCTTCCGCTTTGGCCCGGATGGATCCGTCCTGGAATCGCCTAATATTTGTCCCGGACATCAAATACGGCCTAAGAAACCATTGCCACCGCCCTGAAATGACCAAATTATATTTTTTGGCATTTTATAGCCATAAAATTGCAAATCCGCGCGAGTCCCAAATTTTTGTGTGCTATAGCCCATGCCTTCCGCCTTGGGCCCGGATGGATCCGTCTTGGAATCGCCTAATATTTATCTCAGACATCAAATACGGCCTAAGAAACAATTTCCACCGCCTCGAAATGACCAAATTATATTTTTTGGCATTTTATAGCCATAAAACTGCAAATCCGCGCGAGTCCCATATTTTTGTGTGCTATAGTCCATGCCTTCCGCTTTGGCCCGGATGGATCCGTCCTGGAATCGCCTAATATTTGTCCCGGACATCAAATACGGCCTAAAAAACAATTTCCACTGCCTCGAAATGACCAAATTATATTTTTTGGCATTTTATAGCCATAAAACTGCAAATCCGCGTGAGTCCCAAATTTTTGTGTGCTATAGCCCATGCCTTCCGCCTTGGGCCCGGATGGATCCGTCCTGGAATCGCCTAATATTTGTCCCGGACATCAAATACGGCCTAAGAAACCATCTCCACCGCCTCGAAATAATCAAATTATATTTTTTGGCATTTTATAGCCATAAAATTGCAAATACGCACGAGTCCCAAATTTTTGTGTGCTATAGCCCATGCCTTCCGTCTTGGGCCCGGATGGATCCGTCCTGGAATCGCCTAATATTTATCTCGGACATCAAATACGGCCTAAGTAACAATTTCCACCGCCTCGAAATGACCAAATTATATTTTTTGGCATTTTATAGCCATAAAACTGCAAATCCGAGCGAGTCCCAAATTTTTGTGTGCTATAACCCATGCCTTCCGCCTTGGGCCCGGATAGATCCGTCCTTGAATCATCTAATATTTATCCCGGACATCAAATACGACCTAAGAAACCATTTCCACTGCCCGAAAATGACCAAATTATATTTTTTGGCATTTTACAGCCATAAAACTGCAAATCCGCGCAAGTCCCAAATTTTTGTGTGCTATAGCCCATGCCTTCTGCCTTGGGCCCGGATGGATCCGTCTTGGAATCGCCTAATATTTATCTCGGACATCAAATACGGCCTAAGAAACAATTTCCACCGCCTCGAAATGACCAAATTATATTTTTTGGCATTTTATAGCCATAAAACTGCAAATCCGAGCGAGTCCCAAATTTTTGTGTGCTATAACCCATGCCTTCCGCCTTGGGCCCGGATAGATCCGTCCTTGAATCATCTAATATTTATCCCGGACATCAAATACGACCTAAGAAACCATTGCCACTGCCCGAAAATGACCAAATTATATTTTTTGGCATTTTACAGCCATAAAACTGCAAATCCGCGCGAGTCCCAAATTTTTGTGTGCTATAGCCCATGCCTTCCGTCTTGGGCCCTGATGGATCCGTCCTGGAATCGCCTAATATTTGTCCCGGACATCAAATAAGGCCTAATAAACCATTTCAACCGCCTCGAAATAACCAAATTATATTTTTTTGGCATTTTATAGCCATAAAACTGCAAATCCGCGCGAGTCCCATATTTTTGTGTGCTATAGTCCATGCCTTCCGCTTTGGCCCGGATGGATCCGTCCTGGAATCGCCTAATATTTGTCCCGGACATCAAATACGGCCTAAGAAACCATTGCCACCGCCCTGAAATGACCAAATTATATTTTTTGGCATTTTATAGCCATAAAATTGCAAATCCGCGCGAGTCCCAAATTTTTGTGTGCTATAGCCCATGCCTTCCCGTCTTGGGCCCGGATGGATCCGTCCTGGAATCGCCTAATATTTGTCCCGGACATCAAATACGGCCTAAGAAACCATTGCCACCGCCTCGAAATAACCAAATTATATTTTTTGGCATTTTATAGCCATAAAACTGCAAATCCGCGTGAGTCCCAAATTTTTGTGTGCTATAGCCCATGCCTTCCGCCTTGGGCCCGGATGGATCCGTCCTGGAATCGCCTAATATTTGTCCCGGACATCAAATACGGCCTGAGAAACCATCTCCACCACCTCGAAATAATCAAATTATATTTTTTGGCATTTTATAGCCATAAAATTGCAAATACGCACGAGTCCCAAATTTTTGTGTGCTATAGCCCATGCCTTCCGTCTTGGGCCCGGATGGATCCGTCCTGGAATCGCCTAATATTTGTCCCGGACATCAAATACGGCCTAAGAAACCATTGCCACCGCCTCGAAATAACCAAATTATATTTTTTGGCATTTTATAGCCATAAAACTGCAAATCCGCGTGAGTCCCAAATTTTTGTGTGCTATAGCCCATGCCTTCCGCCTTGGGCCCGGATGGATCCGTCCTGGAATCGCCTAATATTTGTCCCGGACATCAAATACGGCCTAAGAAACCATCTCCACCGCCTCGAAATAATCAAATTATATTTTTTGGCATTTTATAGCCATAAAATTGCAAATACGCACGAGTCCCAAATTTTTGTGTGCTATAGCCCATGCCTTCCGTCTTGGGCCCGGATGGATCCGTCCTGGAATCGCCTAATATTTATCTCGGACATCAAATACGGCCTAAGTAACAATTTCCACCGCCTCGAAATGACCAAATTATATTTTTTGGCATTTTATAGCCATAAAACTGCAAATCCGAGCGAGTCCCAAATTTTTGTGTGCTATAGCCCATGCCTTCCGCCTTGGGCCCGGATGGATCCGTCCTGGAATCGCCTAATATTTGTCCCGGACATCAAATACGGCCTGAGAAACCATCTCCACCACCTCGAAATAATCAAATTATATTTTTTGGCATTTTATAGCCATAAAATTGCAAATACGCACGAGTCCCAAATTTTTGTGTGCTATAGCCCATGCCTTCCGTCTTGGGCCCGGATGGATCCGTCCTGGAATCGCCTAATATTTGTCCCGGACATCAAATACGGCCTAAGAAACCATTGCCACCGCCTCGAAATAACCAAATTATATTTTTTGGCATTTTATAGCCATAAAACTGCAAATCCGCGTGAGTCCCAAATTTTTGTGTGCTATAGCCCATGCCTTCCGCCTTGGGCCCGGATGGATCCGTCCTGGAATCGCCTAATATTTGTCCCGGACATCAAATACGGCCTAAGAAACCATCTCCACCGCCTCGAAATAATCAAATTATATTTTTTGGCATTTTATAGCCATAAAATTGCAAATACGCACGAGTCCCAAATTTTTGTGTGCTATAGCCCATGCCTTCCGTCTTGGGCCCGGATGGATCCGTCCTGGAATCGCCTAATATTTATCTCGGACATCAAATACGGCCTAAGTAACAATTTCCACCGCCTCGAAATGACCAAATTATATTTTTTGGCATTTTATAGCCATAAAACTGCAAATCCGAGCGAGTCCCAAATTTTTGTGTGCTATAACCCATGCCTTCCGCCTTGGGCCCGGATAGATCCGTCCTTGAATCATCTAATATTTATCCCGGACATCAAATACGACCTAAGAAACCATTGCCACTGCCCGAAAATGACCAAATTATATTTTTTGGCATTTTACAGCCATAAAACTGCAAATCCGCGCGAGTCCCAAATTTTTGTGTGCTATAGCCCATGCCTTCCGTCTTGGGCCCGGATGGATCCGTCCTGGAATCGCCTAATATTTGTCCCGGACATCAAATAAGGCCTAATAAACCATTTCCACCGCCTCGAAATAACCAAATTATATTTTTTGGCATTTTATAGCCATAAAACTGCAAATCTGCGCGAGTCCCATATTTTTGTGTGCTATAGTCCATGCCTTCCGCTTTGGCCCGGATGGATCCGTCCTGGAATCGCCTAATATTTGTCCCGGACATCAAATACGGCCTAAGAAACCATTGCCACCGCCCTGAAATGACCAAATTATATTTTTTGGCATTTTATAGCCATAAAACTGCAAATCCGCGCGAGTCCCAAATTTTTGTGTGCTATAGCCCATGCCTTCCGTCTTGGGCCCGGATGGATCCGTCCTGGAATCGCCTAATATTTGTCCCGGACATCAAATACGGCCTAATAAACCATTTCCACCGCCTCGAAATAACCAAATTATATTTTTTGGCATTTTATAGCCATAAAACTGCAAATCCGCGCGAGTCCCATATTTTCGTGTGCTATAGTCCATGCCTTCCGCTTTGGCCCGGATGGATCCGTCCTGGAATCGCCTAATATTTGTCCCGGACATCAAATACGGCCTAAGAAACCATTGCCACCGCCTCGAAATAACCAAATTATATTTTTTGGCATTTTATAGCCATAAAACTGCAAATCCGCGCGAGTCCCAAATTTTTGTGTGCTATAGCCCATGCCTTCCGTCTTGGGCCCGGATGGATCCGTCCTGGAATCGCCTAATATTTGTCCCGGACATCAAATACGGCCTAATAAACCATTTCCACCGCCTCGAAATAACCAAATTATATTTTTTGGCATTTTATAGCCATAAAACTGCAAATCCGCGCGAGTCCCATATTTTCGTGTGCTATAGTCCATGCCTTCCGCTTTGGCCCGGATGGATCCGTCCTGGAATCGCCTAATATTTGTCCCGGACATCAAATACGGCCTAAGAAACCATTGCCACCGCCTCGAAATAACCAAATTATATTTTTTGGCATTTTATAGCCATAAAACTGCAAATCCGCGTGAGTCCCAAATTTTTGTGTGCTATAGCCCATGCCTTCCGCCTTGGGCCCGGATGGATCCGTCCTGGAATCGCCTAATATTTGTCCCGGACATCAAATACGGCCTAAGAAACCATCTCCACCGCCTCGAAATAATCAAATTATATTTTTTGGCATTTTATAGCCATAAAATTGCAAATACGCACGAGTCCCAAATTTTTGTGTGCTATAGCCCATGCCTTCCGTCTTGGGCCCGGATGGATCCGTCCTGGAATCGCCTAATATTTATCTCGGACATCAAATACGGCCTAAGTAACAATTTCCACCGCCTCGAAATGACCAAATTATATTTTTTGGCATTTTATAGCCATAAAACTGCAAATCCGAGCGAGTCCCAAATTTTTGTGTGCTATAACCCATGCCTTCCGCCTTGGGCCCGGATAGATCCGTCCTTGAATCATCTAATATTTATCCCGGACATCAAATACGACCTAAGAAACCATTGCCACTGCCCAAAAATGACCAAATTATATTTTTTGGCATTTTACAGCCATAAAACTGCAAATCCGCGCGAGTCCCAAATTTTTGTGTGCTATAGCCCATGCCTTCCGTCTTGGGCCCGGATGGATCCGTCCTGGAATCGCCTAATATTTGTCCCGGACATCAAATAAGGCCTAATAAACCATTTCCACCGCCTCGAAATAACCAAATTATATTTTTTGGCATTTTATAGCCATAAAACTGCAAATCCGCGCGAGTCCCATATTTTTGTGTGCTATAGTCCATGCCTTCCGCTTTGGCCCGGATGGATCCGTCCTGGAATCGCCTAATATTTGTCCCGGACATCAAATACGGCCTAAGAAACCATTGCCACCGCCCTGAAATGACCAAATTATATTTTTTGGCATTTTATAGCCATAAAACTGCAAATCCGCGCGAGTCCCAAATTTTTGTGTGCTATAGCCCATGCCTTCCGTCTTGGGCCCGGATGGATCCGTCCTGGAATCGCCTAATATTTGTCCCGGACATCAAATACGGCCTAATAAACCATTTCCACCGCCTCGAAATAACCAAATTATATTTTTTGGCATTTTATAGCCATAAAACTGCAAATCCGCGCGAGTCCCATATTTTCGTGTGCTATAGTCCATGCCTTCCGCTTTGGCCCGGATGGATCCGTCCTGGAATCGCCTAATATTTGTCCCGGACATCAAATACGGCCTAAGAAACCATTGCCACCGCCTCGAAATAACCAAATTATATTTTTTGGCATTTTATAGCCATAAAACTGCAAATCCGCGCGAGTCCCAAATTTTTGTGTGCTATAGCCCATGCCTTCCGTCTTGGGCCCGGATGGATCCGTCCTGGAATCGCCTAATATTTGTCCCGGACATCAAATACGGCCTAATAAACCATTTCCACCGCCTCGAAATAACCAAATTATATTTTTTGGCATTTTATAGCCATAAAACTGCAAATCCGCGCGAGTCCCATATTTTCGTGTGCTATAGTCCATGCCTTCCGCTTTGGCCCGGATGGATCCGTCCTGGAATCGCCTAATATTTGTCCCGGACATCAAATACGGCCTAAGAAACCATTGCCACCGCCTCGAAATAACCAAATTATATTTTTTGGCATTTTATAGCCATAAAACTGCAAATCCGCGTGAGTCCCAAATTTTTGTGTGCTATAGCCCATGCCTTCCGCCTTGGGCCCGGATGGATCCGTCCTGGAATCGCCTAATATTTGTCCCGGACATCAAATACGGCCTAAGAAACCATCTCCACCGCCTCGAAATAATCAAATTATATTTTTTGGCATTTTATAGCCATAAAATTGCAAATACGCACGAGTCCCAAATTTTTGTGTGCTATAGCCCATGCCTTCCGTCTTGGGCCCGGATGGATCCGTCCTGGAATCGCCTAATATTTATCTCGGACATCAAATACGGCCTAAGTAACAATTTCCACCGCCTCGAAATGACCAAATTATATTTTTTGGCATTTTATAGCCATAAAACTGCAAATCCGAGCGAGTCCCAAATTTTTGTGTGCTATAACCCATGCCTTCCGCCTTGGGCCCGGATAGATCCGTCCTTGAATCATCTAATATTTATCCCGGACATCAAATACGACCTAAGAAACCATTGCCACTGCCCGAAAATGACCAAATTATATTTTTTGGCATTTTACAGCCATAAAACTGCAAATCCGCGCGAGTCCCAAATTTTTGTGTGCTATAGCCCATGCCTTCCGTCTTGGGCCCGGATGGATCCGTCCTGGAATCGCCTAATATTTGTCCCGGACATCAAATAAGGCCTAATAAACCATTTCCACCGCCTCGAAATAACCAAATTATATTTTTTGGCATTTTATAGCCATAAAACTGCAAATCCGCGCGAGTCCCATATTTTTGTGTGCTATAGTCCATGCCTTCCGCTTTGGCCCGGATGGATCCGTCCTGGAATCGCCTAATATTTGTCCCGGACATCAAATACGGCCTAAGAAACCATTGCCACCGCCCTGAAATGACCAAATTATATTTTTTGGCATTTTATAGCCATAAAACTGCAAATCCGCGCGAGTCCCAAATTTTTGTGTGCTATAGCCCATGCCTTCCGTCTTGGGCCCGGATGGATCCGTCCTGGAATCGCCTAATATTTGTCCCGGACATCAAATACGGCCTAATAAACCATTTCCACCGCCTCGAAATAACCAAATTATATTTTTTGGCATTTTATAGCCATAAAACTGCAAATCCGCGCGAGTCCCATATTTTCGTGTGCTATAGTCCATGCCTTCCGCTTTGGCCCGGATGGATCCGTCCTGGAATCGCCTAATATTTGTCCCGGACATCAAATACGGCCTAAGAAACCATTGCCACCGCCCTGAAATGACCAAATTATATTTTTTGGCATTTTATAGCCATAAAACTGCAAATCCGCGCGAGTCCCAAATTTTTGTGTGCTATAGGCCATGCCTTCCGCCTTGGGCCCGGATGGATCCGTCTTGGAATCGCCTAATATTTATCTCGGACATCAAATACGGCCTAAGAAACAATTTCCACCGCCTCGAAATGACCAAATTATATTTTTTGGCATTTTATAGCCATAAAACTGCAAATCCGAGCGAGTCCCAAATTTTTGTGTGCTATAACCCATGCCTTCCGCCTTGGGCCCGGATAGATCCGTCCTTGAATCATCTAATATTTATCCCGGACATCAAATACGACCTAAGAAACCATTGCCACTGCCCGAAAATGACCAAATTATATTTTTTGGCATTTTACAGCCATAAAACTGCAAATCCGCGCGAGTCCCAAATTTTTGTGTGCTATAGCCCATGCCTTCCGTCTTGGGCCCGGATGGATCCGTCCTGGAATCGCCTAATATTTGTCCCGGACATCAAATAAGGCCTAATAAACCATTTCCACCGCCTCGAAATAACCAAATTATATTTTTTGGCATTTTATAGCCATAAAACTGCAAATCCGCGCGAGTCCCATATTTTTGTGTGCTATAGTCCATGCCTTCCGCTTTGGCCCGGATGGATCCGTCCTGGAATCGCCTAATATTTGTCCCGGACATCAAATACGGCCTAAGAAACCATTGCCACCGCCCTGAAATGACCAAATTATATTTTTTGGCATTTTATAGCCATAAAATTGCAAATCCGCGCGAGTCCCAAATTTTTGTGTGCTATAGCCCATGCCTTCCGTCTTGGGCCCGGATGGATCCGTCCTGGAATCGCCTAATATTTGTCCCGGACATCAAATACGGCCTAAGAAACCATTGCCACCGCCCTGAAATGACCAAATTATATTTTTTGGCATTTTATAGCCATAAAACTGCAAATCCGCGCGAGTCCCAAATTTTTGTGTGCTATAGCCCATGCCTTCCGCCTTGGGCCCGGATGGATCCGTATTGGAATCGCCTAATATTTATCTCGTACATCAAATACGGCCTAAGAAACAATTTCCACCGCCTCGAAATGACCAAATTATATTTTTTGGCATTTTATAGCCATAAAACTGCAAATCCGAGCGAGTCCCAAATTTTTGTGTGCTATAACCCATGCCTTCCGCCTTGGGCCCGGATAGATCCGTCCTTGAATCATCTAATATTTATCCCGGACATCAAATACGACCTAAGAAACCATTGCCACTGCCCGAAAATGACCAAATTATATTTTTTGGCATTTTACAGCCATAAAACTGCAAATCCGCGCGAGTCCCAAATTTTTGTGTGCTATAGCCCATGCCTTCCGTCTTGGGCCCGGATGGATCCGTCCTGGAATCGCCTAATATATGTCCCGGACATCAAATAAGGCCTAATAAACCATTTCCACCGCCTCGAAATAACCAAATTATATTTTTTTGGCATTTTATAGCCATAAAACTGCAAATCCGAGCGAGTCCCAAATTTTTGTGTGCTATAGCCCATGCCTTCCGCCTTAGGCCCGGATGGATCCATCCTGGAATCACCTAATATTTGTCCCGGACATCAAATACGGCCTAAGAAACCATTGCCACTGCCCGAAAATGACCAAATTATATTTTTTGGCATTTTACAGCCATAAAACTGCAAATCCGCGCGAGTCCCAAATTTTTGTGTGCTATAGCCCATGCCTTCCGCCTTGGGCCCGGATGGATCCATCCTGGAATCACCTAATATTTGTCCCGGACATCAAATAAGGCCTAAGAAACCAAATTATATTTTTTTGGCATTTTATAGCCATAAAACTGCAAATCCGCGCGAGTCCCATATTTTTGTGTGCTATAGTCCATGCCTTCCGCTTTGGCCCGGATGGATCCGTCCTGGAATCGCCTAATATTTGTCCCGGACATCAAATATGGCCTAAGAAACCATTGCCACCGCCCTGAAATGACCAAATTATATTTTTTGGCATTTTATAGCCATAAAACTGCAAATCCGCGCGAGTCCCAAATTTTTGTGTGTTATAGGCCATGCCTTCCGCCTTGGGCCCGGATGGATCCGACTTGTAATCGCCTAATATTTATCTCGGACATCAGATACGGCCTAAGAAACAATTTCCACCGCCTCGAAATGACCAAATTATATTTTTTGGCATTTTATAGCCATAAAACTGCAAATCCGAGCGAGTCCCAAATTTTTGTGTGCTATAGCCCATGCCTTCCGCCTTGGGCCCGGATGGATCCGTCTTGGAATCGCCTAATATTTATCTCGTACATCAAATACGGCCTAAGAAACAATTTCCACCGCCTCGAAATGACCAAATTATATTTTTTGGCATTTTATAGCCATAAAACTGCAAATCCGAGCGAGTCCCAAATTTTTGTGTGCTATAACCCATGCCTTCCGCCTTGGGCCCGGATAGATCCGTCCTTGAATCATCTAATATTTATCCCGGACATCAAATACGACCTAAGAAACCATTGCCACTGCCCGAAAATGACCAAATTATATTTTTTGGCATTTTACAGCCATAAAACTGCAAATCCGCGCGAGTCCCAAATTTTTGTGTGCTATAGCCCATGCCTTCCGTCTTGGGCCCGGATGGATCCGTCCTGGAATCGCCTAATATATGTCCCGGACATCAAATAAGGCCTAATAAACCATTTCCACCGCCTCGAAATAACCAAATAATATTTTTTTGGCATTTTATAGCCATAAAACTGCAAATCCGAGCGAGTCCCAAATTTTTGTGTGCTATAGCCCATGCCTTCCGCCTTAGGCCCGGATGGATCCATCCTGGAATCACCTAATATTTGTCCCGGACATCAAATACGGCCTAAGAAACCATTGCCACTGCCCGAAAATGACCAAATTATATTTTTTGGCATTTTACAGCCATAAAACTGCAAATCCGCGCGAGTCCCAAATTTTGTGTGCTATAGCCCATGCCTTCCGCCTTGGGCCCGGATGGATCCATCCTGGAATCACCTAATATTTGTCCCGGACATCAAATAAGGCCTAAGAAACCAAATTATATTTTTTTGGCATTTTATAGCCATAAAACTGCAAATCCGCGCGAGTCCCATATTTTTGTGTGCTATAGTCCATGCCTTCCGCTTTGGCCCGGATGGATCCGTCCTGGAATCGCCTAATATTTGTCCCGGACATCAAATATGGCCTAAGAAACCATTGCCACCGCCCTGAAATGACCAAATTATATTTTTTGGCATTTTATAGCCATAAAACTGCAAATCCGCGCGAGTCCCAAATTTTTGTGTGTTATAGGCCATGCCTTCCGCCTTGGGCCCGGATGGATCCGACTTGGAATCGCCTAATATTTATCTCGGACATCAGATACGGCCTAAGAAACAATTTCCACCGCCTCGAAATGACCAAATTATATTTTTTGGCATTTTATAGCCATAAAACTGCAAATCCGAGCGAGTCCCAAATTTTTGTGTGCTATAGCCCATGCCTTCCGCCTTAGGCCCGGATGGATCCATCCTGGAATCACCTAATATTTGTCCCGGACATCAAATACGGCCTAAGAAACCATTGCCACTGCCCCAAAATGACCAAATTATATTTTTTGGCATTTTACAGCCATAAAACTGCAAATCCGCGCAAGTCCCAAATTTTTGTGTGTTATAGCCCATGCCTTCCGCCTTGGGCCCGGATGGATCCATCCTGGAATCACCTAATATTTGTCCCGGACATCAAATACGGCCTAAGAAACCATTTCCACCGCCTCGAAATGACCAAATTATATTTTTTGGCATTTTATAGCCATAAAACTGCAAATCCGCGCGAGTCCCAAATTGTTGTGTGCTATAGTCCATGCCTTCCGCTTTGGCCCGGATGGATCCATCCTGGAATCGCCTAATATTTGTCCCGGACATCAAATACGGCCTAAGAAACCATTGCCACCGCCCTGAAATGACCAAATTATATTTTTTGGCATTTTATAGCCATAAAACTGCAAATCCGCGCGAGTCCCAAATTTTTGTGTGTTATAGGCCATGCCTTCCGCCTTGGGCCCGGATGGATCCGTCTTGGAATCGCCTAATATTTATCTCGGACATCAAATACGGCCTAAGAAACAATTTCCACCGCCTCGAAATGACCAAATTATATTTTTTGGCATTTTATAGCCATAAAACTGCAAATCCGAGCGAGTCCCAAATTTTTGTGTGCTATAGCCCATGCCTTCCGCCTTAGGCCCGGATGGATCCATCCTGGAATCACCTAATATTTGTCCCGGACATCAAATACGGCCTAAGAAACCATTGCCACTGCCCCAAAATGACCAAATTATATTTTTTGGCATTTTACAGCCATAAAACTGCAAATCCGCGCAAGTCCCAAATTTTTGTGTGTTATAGCCCATGCCTTCCGCCTTGGGCCCGGATGGATCCATCCTGGAATCACCTAATATTTGTCCCGGACATCAAATACGGCCTAAGAAACCATTTCCACCGCCTCGAAATGACCAAATTATATTTTTTGGCATTTTATAGCCATAAAATTGCAAATCCGCGCGAGTCCCAAATTTTTGTGTGCTATAGCCCATGCCTTCCGTCTTGGGCCCGGATGGATCCGTCCTGGAATCGCCTAATATTTGTCCCGGACATCAAATACAGCCTAATAAACCATTTCCACCGCCTCGAAATAACCAAATTATATTTTTTGGAATTTTATAGCCATAAAACTGCAAATCCGCGTGAGTCCCAAATTTTTGTGTGCTATAGCCCATGCCTTCCGCCTTGGGCCCGGATGGATCCGTCCTGGAATCGCCTAATATTTGTCCCGGACATCAAATACGGCCTAAGAAACCATTTCCACCGCCCTGAAATGACCAAATTATATTTTTTGGCATTTTATAGCCATAAAACTGCAAATCCGCGCGAGTCCCATATTTTTGTGTGCTATAGTCCATGCCTTCCGCTTTGGCCCGGATGGATCGGTCCTGGAATCGCCTAATATTTGTCCCGGACATCAAATACGGCCTAAGAAACAATTTCCACCGCCTCGAAATGACCAAATTATATTTTTTGGCATTTTATAGCCATAAAACTGCAAATCCGCGCGAGTCCCAAATTTTTGTGTGCTATAGGCCATGCCTTCCGCCTTGGGCCCGGATGGATCCGTCTTGGAATCGCCTAATATTTATCTCGGACATCAAATACGGCCTAAGAAACAATTTCCACTGCCTCGAAATGACCAAATTATATTTTTTGGCATTTTATAGCCATAAAACTGCAAATCCGAGCGAGTCCCAAATATTTGTGTGCTATAGCCCATGCCTTCCGCCTTGGGCCCGGATGGATCTATCCTAGAATCTCCTAATATTTGTCCCGGACATCAAATACAGCCTAAGAAACCATTTCCACCGCCTCGAAATGACCAAATTATATTTTTGGCATTTTATAGCCATAAAACTGCAAATCCACGCGAGTCCCAAATTTTTGTGTGTTGTAGCCCATGCCTTCCGCCTTGGGCCCGGATGGATCCGTCCTGGAATCGCCTAATATTTAACTCGGACATCAAATACGGCCTAAGAAACAATTTCCACCGCCTCGAAATGACCAAATTATATTTTTTGTCATTTTATAGCCATAAAACTGCAAATCCGCGTGAGTCCCAAATTTTTGTGTGCTATAGCCCATGCCTTCCGCCTTGGGCCCGGATGGATCCGTCCTAGAATCGCCTAATATTTGTCCCGGACATCAAATACAGCCTAAGAAACCATTTCCACCGCCTCGAAATGACCAAATTATATTTTTGGCATTTTATAGCCATAAAACTGCAAATCCACGCGAGTCCCAAATTTTTGTGTGCTGTAGCCCATGCCTTCCGCCTCGGGCCCGGATGGATCCGTCCTGGAATCGCCTAATATTTATCTCGGACATCAAATACGGCCTAAGAAACAATTTCCACCGCCTCGAAATGACCAAATTATATTTTTTGTCATTTTATAGCCATAAAACTGCAAATCCGCGTGAGTCCCAAATATTTGTGCGCTATAGCCCATGCCTTCCGCCTTGGGCCCGGATGGATCCGTCCTAGAATCGCCTAATATTTGTCCCGGAAATCAAATACAAACCATTGCCACCGCCCCGAAATGACCAAATTATATTTTTTGGCATTTTATAGCTATAAAACTGCAAATCCGCGCGAATCCCAAATTTTTGTGTGCTATAGCCCATGCCTTACGCCTTGGGCCCGGATGGATCCGTCGTGGAATCGCCTAATATTTGTCCCGGACATCAAATACGGCATAAGAAACAATTGTCACCGCCCCTCCATGACCAAATTACATTTTTTGGCATTTTACAACCATAAAACTGCAAATCCGCGCGAGTCCAAAATTTTTGTATGCTGTAGCCCATGCCTTCCGCCTTGGGCCCGAATAGATCCGTTCTGGAATAGCCTAATATTTGTCCCGGACATCAAATACAGCATAATAAAACCATTGCCACCGCCTCGAAATAACCAAATTATATTTTTTGGCATTTTGTAGCCATAAAACTGCAAATCCGCGCGAGTCCCATATTTTCGTGTGCTATAATCCATGCCTTCCGCCTTGGGCCCGGATGGATCCGTCCTAGAATCGCCTAATATTTGTCCCGAACATCAAATACGGCCTAAGAAACCATTGCCGATGCCCCGAAATGACCAAATTATATTTTTTGGTATTTTACAGCCATAAAACTGCAAATCCGCGCAAGTCCCAAATTTTTGTGTGCTATAGCCCATGCCTTCCGCCTTGGGCCCGAATGGATCCGTCCTGGAATCGCCTAATATTTATCTCGGACATAAAATACGGCCTAAGAAACAATTTCCACCGCCTCGAAATGACCAAATTATATTTTTTGGCTTTTTATAGCCATAAAACTGCAAATCCGCGCGAGTCCCAAATTTTTGTGTGCTATAGCCCATGCCTTCCGCCTTGGGCCCGGATGGATCCGTCCTGGAATCGCCTAATATTTGTCTTGGACATCAAATACGGCCTAAGAAACCATTGCCACAGCCCTGAAATGACCAAATTATATTTTTTGGCATTTTATAGCCATAAAACTACAAATCCACGCGAGTCCCAAATTTTTGTGTGTTATAGGCCATGCCTTCCGCCTTGGGCCCGGATGGATCCGTCTTGGAATCGCCTAATATTTATCTCGGACATCAAATACGGCCTAAGAAACAATTTCCACCGCCTCGAAATGACCAAATTATATTTTTTGGCATTTTATAGCCATAAAACTGCAAATCCGAGCGAGTCCCAAATTTTTGTGTGCTATAGCCCATGCCTTCCGCCTTGGGCCCGGATGGATCCATCCTGGAATCACCTAATATTTGTCCCGGACATCAAATACGGCCTAAGAAACCATTGCCACTGCCCCAAAATGACCAAATTATATTTTTTGGCATTTTACAGCCATAAAACTGCAAATCCGCGCAAGTCCCAAATTTTTGTGTGTTATAGCCCATGCCTTCCGCCTTGGGCCCGGATGGATCCATCCTGGAATCACCTAATATTTGTCCCGGACATCAAATACGGCCTAAGAAACCATTTCCACCGCCTCGAAATGACCAAATTATATTTTTTGGCATTTTATAGCCATAAAATTGCAAATCCGCGCGAGTCCCAAATTTTTGTGTGCTATAGCCCATGCCTTCCGTCTTGGGCCCGGATGGATCCGTCCTGGAATCGCCTAATATTTGTCCCGGACATCAAATACGGCCTAATAAACCATTTCCACCGCCTCGAAATAACCAAATTATATTTTTTGGCATTTTATAGCCATAAAACTGCAAATCCGCGCGAGTCCCATATTTTCGTGTGCTATAGTCCATGCCTTCCGCTTTGGCCCGGATGGATCCGTCCTGGAATCGCCTAATATTTGTCCCGGACATCAAATACGGCCTAAGAAACCATTGCCACCGCCCTGAAATGACCAAATTATATTTTTTGGCATTTTATAGCCATAAAACTGCAAATCCGCGCGAGTCCCATATTTTTGTGTGCTATAGTCCATGCCTTCCGCTTTGGCCCGGATGGATCCGTCCTGGAATCGCCTAATATTTGTCCCGGAGATCAAATACGGCCTAAGAAACAATTTCCACCGCCTCGAAATGACCAAATTATATTTTTTGGCATTTTATAGCCATAAAACTGCAAATCCGCGCGAGTCCCAAATTTTTGTGTGCTATATGCCATGCCTTCCGCCTTGGGCCCGAATGGATCCGTCTTGGAATCGCCTAATATTTATCTCGGACATCAAATATGGCCTAAGAAACAATTTCCACTGCCTCGAAATGACCAAATTATATTTTTTGGCATTTTATAGCCATAAAACTGCAAATCCGAGCGAGTCCCAAATATTTGTGTGCTATAGCCCATGCCTTCCGCCTTGGGCCCGGATGGATCTATCCTAGAATCTCCTAATATTTGTCCCGGACATCAAATACAGCCTAAGAAACCATTTCCACCGCCTCGAAATGACCAAATTATATTTTTGGCATTTTATAGCCATAAAACTGCAAATCCACGCGAGTCCCAAATTTTTGTGTGTTGTAGCCCATGCCTTCCGCCTTGGGCCCGGATGGATCCGTCCTGGAATCGCCTAATATTTAACTCGGACATCAAATACGGCCTAAGAAACAATTTCCACCGCCTCGAAATGACCAAATTATATTTTTTGTCATTTTATAGCCATAAAACTGCAAATCCGCGTGAGTCCCAAATTTTTGTGTGCTATAGCCCATGCCTTCCGCCTTGGGACCGGATGGATCCGTCCTAGAATCGCCTAATATTTGTCCCGGACATCAAATACAGCCTAAGAAACCATTTCCACCGCCTCGAAATGACCAAATTATATTTTTGGCATTTTATAGCCATAAAACTGCAAATCCACGCGAGTCCCAAATTTTTGTGTGCTGTAGCCCATGCCTTCCGCCTTGGGCCCGGATGGATCCGTCCTGGAATCGCCTAATATTTATCTCGGACATCAAATACGGCCTAAGAAACAATTTCCACCGCCTCGAAATGACCAAATTATATTTTTTGTCATTTTATAGCCATAAAACTGCAAATCCGCGTGAGTCCCAAATATTTGTGCGCTATAGCCCATGCCTTCCGCCTTGGGCCCGGATGGATCCGTCCTAGAATCGCCTAATATTTGTCCCGGAAATCAAATACAAACCATTGCCACCGCCCCGAAATGACCAAATTATATTTTTTGGCATTTTATAGCTATAAAACTGCAAATCCGCGCGAATCCCAAATTTTTGTGTGCTATAGCCCATGCCTTACGCCTTGGGCCCGGATGGATCCGTCGTGGAATCGCCTAATATTTGTCCCGGACATCAAATACGGCATAAGAAACAATTGTCACCGCCCCTCCATGACCAAATTACATTTTTTGGCATTTTACAACCATAAAACTGCAAATCCGCGCGAGTCCAAAATTTTTGTATGCTGTAGCCCATGCCTTCCGCCTTGGGCCCGAATAGATCCGTTCTGGAATAGCCTAATATTTGTCCCGGACATCAAATACAGCATAATAAAACCATTGCCACCGCCTCGAAATAACCAAATTATATTTTTTGGCTATTTGTAGCCATAAAACTGCAAATCCGCGCGAGTCCCATATTTTCGTGTGCTATAATCCATGCCTTCCGCCTTGGGCCCGGATGGATCCGTCCTAGAATCGCCTAATATTTGTCCCGAACATCAAATACGGCCTAAGAAACCATTGCCACTGCCCCGAAATGACCAAATTATATTTTTTGGTATTTTACAGCCATAAAACTGCAAATCCGCGCAAGTCCCAAATTTTTGTGTGCTATAGCCCATGCCTTCCGCCTTGGGCCCGGATGGATCCGCCCTGAAATCGCCTAATATTTATCTCGGACATAAAATACGGCCTAAGAAACAATTTCCACCGCCTCGAAATGACCAAATTATATTTTTTGGCTTTTTATAGCCATAAAACTGCAAATCCGCGCGAGTCCCAAATTTTTGTGTGCTATAGCCCATGCCTTCCGCCTTGGGCCCGGATGGATCCGTCCTGGAATCGCCTAATATTTGTCTTGGACATCAAATACGGCCTAAGAAACCATTGCCACCGCCCTGAAATGACCAAATTATATTTTTTGGCATTTTATAGCCATAAAACTACAAATCCACGCGAGTCCCAAATTTTTGTGTGTTATAGGCCATGCCTTCCGCCTTGGGCCCGGATGGATCCGTCTTGGAATCGCCTAATATTTATCTCGGACATCAAATACGGCCTAAGAAACAATTTCCACCGCCTCGAAATGACCAAATTATATTTTTTGGCATTTTATAGCCATAAAACTGCAAATCCGAGCGAGTCCCAAATTTTTGTGTGCTATAGCCCATGCCTTCCGCCTTGGGCCCGGATGGATCCATCCTGGAATCACCTAATATTTGTCCCGGACATCAAATACGGCCTAAGAAACCATTGCCACTGCCCCAAAATGACCAAATTATATTTTTTGGCATTTTACAGCCATAAAACTGCAAATCCGCGCAAGTCCCAAATTTTTGTGTGTTATAGCCCATGCCTTCCGCCTTGGGCCCGGATGGATCCATCCTGGAATCACCTAATATTTGTCCCAGACATCAAATACGGCCTAAGAATCCATTTCCACCGCCTCGAAATGACCAAATTATATTTTTTGGCATTTTATAGCCATAAAATTGCAAATCCGCGCGAGTCCCAAATTTTTGTGTGCTATAGCCCATGCCTTCCGTCTTGGGCCCGGATGGATCCGTCCTTGAATCGCCTAATATTTGTCCCGGACATCAAATACGGCCTAATAAACCATTTCCACCGCCTCGAAATAACCAAATTATATTTTTTGGAATTTTATAGCCATAAAACTGCAAATCCGCGTGAGTCCCAAATTTTTGTGTGCTATAGCCCATGCCTTCCGCCTTGGGCCCGGATGGATCCGTCCTGGAATCGCCTAATATTTATCCCGGACATCAAATCCGGCCTAAGAAACCATTGCCACCGCCCTGAAATGACCAAATAATATTTTTTGGCATTTTATAGCCATAAAATTGCAAATCCGCGCGAGTCCCAAATTTTTGTGTGCTATAGCCCATGCCTTCCGTCTTGGGCCCGGATGGATCCGTCCTTGAATCGCCTAATATTTGTCCCGGACATCAAATACGGCCTAATAAACCATTTCCACCGCCTCGAAATAACCAAATTATATTTTTTGGAATTTTATAGCCATAAAATTGCAAATCCGCGCGAGTCCCAAATTTTTGTGTGCTATAGCCCATGCCTTCCGTCTTGGGCCCGGATGGATCCGTCCTTGAATCGCCTAATATTTGTCCCGGACATCAAATACGGCCTAATAAACCATTTCCACCGCCTCGAAATAACCAAATTATATTTTTTGGAATTTTATAGCCATAAAACTGCAAATCCGCGCGAGTCCCAAATTTTTGTGTGCTATAGCCCATGCCTTCCGTCTTGGGCCCGGATGGATCCGTCCTTGAATCGCCTAATATTTGTCCCGGACATCAAATACGGCCTAATAAACCATTTCCACCGCCTCGAAATAACCAAATTATATTTTTTGGCATTTTATAGCCATAAAACTGCAAATGCGCGCGAGTCCCATATTTTCGTGTGCTATAGTCCATGCCTTCCGCTTTGGCCCGGATGGATCCGTCCTGGAATCGCCTAATATTTATCCCGGACATCAAATCCGGCCTAAGAAACCATTGCCACCGCCCTGAAATGACCAAATAATATTTTTTGGCATTTTATAGCCATAAAACTGCAAATCCGCGCGAGTCCCAAATTTTTGTGTGCTATAGGCCATGCCTTCCGCCTTGGGCCCGGATGGATCCGTCTTGGAATCGCCTAATATTTATCTCGGACATCAAATACGGCCTAAGAAACAATTTCCACCGCCTCGAAATTACCAAATTATATTTTTTGGCATTTTATAGCCATAAAACTGCAAATCCGAGCGAGTACCAAATTTTTGTGGGCTATAGCCCATGCCTTCCGCCTTGGGCCCGGATGAATCCGTCCTGGAATCATCTAATATTTAACCCGGACATCAAATACGGACTAAGAAGCCATTGCCACTGCCCCGAAATTACCAAATTATATTATTTGGCATTTTATAGCCATAAAATTGCAAATCCGCGCGAGTCCCAAATTTTTGTGTGCTATAGCCCATGCCTTCCGTCTTGGGCCCGGATGGATCCGTCCTGGAATCGCCTAATATTTGTCCTGGACATCAAATACGGCCTAATAAACCATTTCCACCGCCTCGAAATAACCAAATTATATTTTTTGGCATTTTATAGCCATAAAACTGCAAATGCGCGCGAGTCCCATATTTTCGTGTGCTATAGTCCATGCCTTCCGCTTTGGCCCGGATGGATCCGGCCTGGAATCGCCTAATATTTGTCCCGGACATCAAATACGGCCTAAGAAACCATTGCCACCGCCCTGAAATGACCAAATTATATTTTTTGGTATTTTACAGCCATAAAACTGCAAATCCGCGCAAGTCCCAAATTTTTGTGTGCTATAGCCCATGCCTTCCGCCTTGGGCCCGGATGGATCCATCCTGGAATCGCCTAATATTTGTCCCGGACATCAAATACGGCCTAAGAAACCATTTCCACCGCCTCGAAATGACCAAATTATATTTTTTGGCATTTTATAGCCATAAAATTGCAAATCCGCGCGAGTCCCAAATTTTTGTGTGCTATAGCCCATGCCTTCCGTCTTGGGCCCGGATGGATCCGTCCTGGAATCGCCTAATATTTGTCCCGGACATCAAATACGGCCTAATAAACCATTTCCACCGCCTCGAAATAACCAAATTATATTTTTTGGCATTTTATAGCCATAAAACTGCAAATCCGCGTGAGTTCCAAATTTTTGTGTGCTATAGCCCATGCCTTCCGCCTTGGGCCCGGATGGATCCGTCCTGAAATAGCCTAATATTTGTCCCGGACATCAAATACAAACCATTTCCACCGCCCCGAAATGACCAAATTATATTTTTTGGCATTTTACAGCCATAAAACTGAAAATCCGCGTTAGTCCCAAATTTTTGTATGTTGTAGCCCATGCCTTCCGCCTTGGGCCCGGATGGATCCGTCCTGGAATAGCCTAATATTTGTCCCGGACATCATATACAAACTATTGTCACCTCCCCGAAATGACCAAATTATATTTTTTTGCATTTTATAGCCATAAAACTGCAAATCCGCGTGTGTCCCAAATTTTTGTGTGCTATAGCCCATGCCTTACGCCTTGGGCCCGGATGGATCCGTCCTGGAATCACCTAATATTTGTCCCGAACATCAAATACGGCCTAAGAAACCATTGCCACTGCCCAGAAATGACAAAATTATATTTTTTGGCATTTTACAGCCATAAAACTGCAAATCCGCGCAAGTCCCAAATTTTTGTGTGTTATAGCCCATGCCTTCCGCCTTGGGACCGGATGGATCCGTCCTGGAATCGCCTAATATTTATCTCGGACATAAAATACGGCCTAAAAAACAATTTCCGCGCGAGTCGCCTAATATTTGTCCCGGACATCAAATACGGCATAATAAAACCATTGCCACTGCCCAGAAATGACCAAATTATATTTTTTGGCATTTTACAGCCATAAAACTGCAAATCCGCGCAAGTCCCAAATTTTTGTGTGTTATAGCCCATGCCTTCCGCCTTGGGACCGGATGGATCCGTCCTGGAATCGCCTAATATTTATCTCGGACATAAAATACGGCCTAAGAAACAATTTCCACCGCCTCGAAATGACCAAATTATATTTTTTGGCATTTTATAGCCATAAAACTGCAAATCCGCTCGAGTCCCAAATTTTTGTGCGCATAGCCCATGCCTTCCGCATTGGGCCCGGATGGATCCATCCTGAAATCATCTAATATTTATCCCGGACATCAAATACGACCTAAGAAACCATTGCCACTGCCCCAAAATGACCAAATTATATTTTTTGGCATTTTATAGCCATAAAACTGCAAATCCGCTCGAGTCCCAAATTTTTGTGTGCTATAGCCCATGCCTTCCGCCTTGGGCCCGGATGGATCCGTCCTGGAATCATCTAATATTTATCCCGGATATCAAATACGACCTAAGAAACCATTGCCACTGCCCCAAAATGACCAAATTATATTTTTTGGCATTTTACAGCCATAAAACTGCAAATCCGCGCAAGTCCCAAATTTTTGTGTGCTATGGCCCATGCCTTCCGCCTTGGGCCCGGATGGATCTATCCTGGAATCGCCTAATATTTGTCCCGGACATCAAATACGGCCTAAGAAACCATTTCCACCGCCTCGAAATGACCAAATTATATTTTTGGCATTTTATAGCCATAAAACTGCAAATCCGCGTGAGTCCCAAATTGTTGTGTGCTATAGTCCATGCCTTCCGGCTTGGGCCCGGATGGATCCGTCTTGGAATCGCCTAATATTTGTCCCGAACATCAAATACGGCCTAAGAAATAATTTCCACCGCCTCGAAATGACCAAATTATATTTTTTGGCATTTTATAGCCATAAAACTGCAAATCCGCGTGAGTCCCAAATATTTGTGTGCTATAGCCCACACCTTCCGCCTTGGGCCCGGATGGATCCGTCCTGGAATAGCCTAATATTTGTCCCGGACATCATATACAAACCATTGCCACCGCCCCGAAATGACCAAATTATATTTTTTGGCATTTTACAGCCATAAAACTGCAAATCCGCGTGAGTCCCAAATGTTTGTATGTTGTAGCCCATGCCTTCCGCCTTGGGCCCGGATGGATCCGTCCTGGAATAGCCTAATATTTTTCCCGGACATCATATACAAATCATTGCCACCTCCCCGAAAAGACCAAATTATATTTTTTGGCATTTTATAGCCATAAAACTGCAAATCCGCGTGAGTCCCAAATTTTTGTGTGCTATAGCCCATGCATTACGCCTTGGGCCCGGATAGATCCGTTCTGGAATCGCCTAATATTTGTCCCGAACATCAAATACGGCATAATAAAACCATTGTCACCGCCTCGAAATAACCAAATTATATTTTTTGGCATTTTGTAGCCATAAAACTGCAAATCCGCGCGAGTCCCATATTTTCGTGTGTTATAATCCATGCCTTCCGCCTTGGGCCCGGATGGATCCGTCCTGGAATCGCCTAATATTTGTCCCGAACATCAAATACGGCCTAAGAAACCATTGCCACAGCCCCGAAATGACCAAATTATATTTTTTGGCATTTTACAGCCATAAAACTGCAAATCCGCGCAAGTCCCAAATTTTTGTGTGCTATAGCCCATGCCTTCCGCCTTGGGCCCGGATGGATCCGTCCTGGAATCGCCTAATATTTATCTCGGACATAAAATACGGCCTAAGAAACAATTTCCACCGCCTCGAAATGACAAAATTATATATTTTGGCATTTTATAGCCATAAAACTGCAAATCCGCGCAAGTCCCAAATTTTTGTGTGCTATAGCCCATGCCTTCCGCCTTGGGCCCGGATGGATCCGTCCTGGAATCATCTAATATTTATCCCGGACATCAAATACGACCTAAGAAACCATTGCCATTGCCCAAAAATGACCAAATTATATTTTTTGGCATTTTACAGCCATAAAACTGCAAATCCGCGCAAGTCCCAAATTTTTGTGTGCTATGGCCCATGCCTTCCGCCTTGGGCCCGGATAGATCCGTCCTGGAATCGCCTAATATTTGTCTCGGACATCAAATACGGCCTAAGAAACCATTTCCACCGCCTCGAAACGACCAAATTATATTTTTTGGCATTTTATAGCCATAAAACTGCAAATCCGCGCGAGTCCCAATTTTTTGTGTGCTATAGTCCATGCCTTCTGCCTTGGGCCCGGATGGATTCATCCTAGAATCGCCTAATATTTGTCCCGAACATCAAATACGGCCTAAGAAATAATTTCCACCGCCTCGAAATGACCAAATTATATTTTTTGGCATTTTATAGCCATAAAACTGCAAATCCGCGTGAGTCCCAAATATTTGTGTGCTATAGCCCACACCTTCCGCCTTGGGCCCGGATGGATCCGTCCTGGAATAGCCTAATATTTGTCCCGGACATCATATACAAACCATTGCCACCGCCCCGAAATGACCAAATTATATTTTTTGGCATTTTACAGCCATAAAACTGCAAATCCGCGTGAGTCCCAAATGTTTGTATGTTGTAGCCCATGCCTTCCGCCTTGGGCCCGGATGGATCCGTCCTGGAATAGCCTAATATTTGTCCCGGACATCAAATACGGCCTAAGAAACCATTTCCACCGCCTCGAAACGACCAAATTATATTTTTTGGCATTTTATAGCCATAAAACTGCAAATCCGCGCGAGTCCCAAATTTTTGTGTGCTATAGTCCATGCCTTCTGCCTTGGGCCCGGATGGATTCGTCCTGGAATCGCCTAATATTTGTCCCGAACATCAAATACGGCCTAAGAAATAATTTCCACCGCCTCGAAATGACCAAATTATATTTTTTGGCATTTTATAGCCATAAAACTGCAAATCCGCGTGAGTCCCAAATATTTGTGTGCTATAGCCCAAACCTTCCGCCTTGGGCCCGGATGGATCCGTCCTGGAATAGCCTAATATTTGTCCCGGACATCATATACAAACCATTGCCACCGCCCCGAAATGACCAAATTATATTTTTTGGCATTTTACAGCCATAAAACTGCAAATCCGCGTGAGTCCCAAATGTTTGTATGTTGTAGCCCATGCCTTCCGCCTTGGGCCCGGATGGATCCGTCCTGGAATAGCCTAATATTTGTCCCGGACATCATATACAAACCATTGCCACCTCCCCGAAATGACCAAATTATATTTTTTGGCATTTTATAGCCATAAAACTGCAAATCCGCGTGAGTCCCAAATTTTTGTGTGCTATAGCCCATGCCTTACGCCTTGGGCCCGGATGGATCCGTTCTGGAATCACCTAATATTTGTCCCGGACATCAAATACGGCATAATAAACCATTGTCACCGCCCCTCCATGACCAAATTATATTTTTTGGCATTTTACAACCATAAAACTGCAAATCCGCGCAAATCCCAAATTTTTGTATGTTGTAGCCCATGCCTTCCGCCTTGGGCCCGGATAGATCCGTTCTGGAATCGACTAATATTTGTCCCAGACATCAAATACGGCCTAAGAAACAATTGCCATCGCCCTGAAATGAAAAAAATTATTTTTTTTTGGCATTTTATAGCCATAAAACTACAAATCCGCGCGAGTCCCAAATTTTTGTGTGCTATAGCCCATGCCTTCCGCCTTGGGCCCGAATGGATCCATCCTGGAAACGCCTAAAATTTGCCCCAGACATTAAATACGGCCTAAGAAACCATTGTCACCGCCCCGAAATGACCAAATTATTTTTTTTGGCATTTTACAGCCATAAAACTGCAAATCCGCGCGAATCCCAAATATTTGTGTGCTATAGCCCATGCCTTACGCCTTGGGCCCGGATGGATCCGTCTTGGAATCACTTAATATTTGTCCCAGACATCAAATACGGCATAATAAACCATTGTCACTGCCCCTCCATGACCAAATTATATATTTTGGCATTTTACAACCATAAAACTGCAAATCCGCGCGAGTCCCAAATTTTTGTATGCTGTAGACCATGCCTTCCGCCTTGGGCCCGGATAGATCCGTTCTGAAATCGCCTAATATTTGTGCCGGACATCAAATACGGCATAATAAAACCATTGTCACCACCCCTCCATGACCAAATTACATTTTTTGGAAATTTTCAGCCATAAAAAAGGACATCCGCGCGAGTCCCAAATTTTTGTGTGCTATAGCCCATGCCTTCCGCCTTGGGCCCGAATGGATCCGTCTTGGAAACGCCTAAAATTTGCCCCAGACATTAAATACGGCCTAAGAAACCATTGTCACCGCCCCGAAATGACCAAATTATTTTTTTGGCATTTTACAGCCATAAAACTGCAAATCCGCGCGAATCCCAAATTTTTGTGTGCTATAGCCCATGCCTTACGCCTTGGGCCCGGATGGATCCGTCCTGGAATCGCCTAATATTTGTCCCGGACATCAAATACGGCATAATAAACCATTGTCACCGCCCCTCCATGACCAAATTACATTTTTGGCATTTTACAACCACAAAACTGCAAATCCTCGCGAGTCCCAAATTTTTGTATGCTATAGACCATGCCTTCCGCCTTGGGCCCGTATGGATCCGTCCTGGAATCGCATAATATTTGTCCCGGACATCAAATACGGCATAATAAAACCATTTTCACCACCCCTCCATGACCAAATTACATTTTTTGGAAATTTTCAGCCATAAAAAAGGAAATCCGCGCGAGTCCCAAATTTTTATGTGCTATAGCCCATGCCTTCCGCCTTAGGCCCGGATGGATCCGTCCTGGAATCCCCTAATATTTGTCGAACATCAAATACGGCCTAAGAAACCATTGTCACCGCCCCGCCATGACCAAATAACATTTTTTGGCATTTTACAGCAATAAAACTGCAAATCCGCGCCAGTCCCAAAATTTTGTGTGCTATAGCCCATGCCTTCCGCCTTGGGCCCGGATGGATCCGTCCTGGAATTGCCTAATATTTGTCCCAGATATCAAGTCATAATAAAACCATTGTCGCAACACCGCCATAATCAAATTACATTTTTTGGCATTTTACAGCCATAAAAAAGGAAATCCGCGCGAGTCCCACATTTTTGTGTGCTATAGCCCATGCCTTCCGCCTTGGGCCCGGATGGATCCGTCCTGGAATTGCCTAATATTTATCTCGGGCATCAAATACGGCCTAAGAAACAATTTCCACCGCCTCGAAATGACCAAATTATATTTTTTGGCATTTTATAGCCATAAAACTGCAAATCCGCGTGAGTCCCAAATTTTTGTGTGCTATAGCCCATGCCTTCCGCCTTGGGCCCGGATGGATCCGTCCTGGAATCGCCTAATATTTGTCCCGGACATCAAATACGGCATAATAAAACCATTTTCACCACCCCTCCATGACCAAATTACATTTTTTGGAAATTTTCAGCCATAAAAAAGGAAATCCGCGCGAGTCCCAAATTTTTATGTGCTATAGCCCATGCCTTCCGCCTTAGGCCCGGATGGATCCGTCCTGGAATCCCCTAATATTTGTCGAACATCAAATACGGCCTAAGAAACCATTGTCACCGCCCCGCCATGACCAAATAACATTTTTTGGCATTTTACAGCAATAAAACTGCAAATCCGCGCCAGTCCCAAAATTTTGTGTGCTAATAGCCCATGCCTTCCGCCTTGGGCCCGGATGGATCCGTCCTGGAATTGCCTAATATTTGTCCCGGATATCAAGGCATAATAAAACCATTGTCGCAACACCGCCATAATCAAATTACATTATTTGGCATTTTACAGCCATAAAAAAGGAAATCCGCGCGAGTCCCACATTTTTGTGTGCTATAGCCCATGCCTTCCGCCTTGGGCCCGGATGGATCCGTCCTGGAATTGCCTAATATTTATCTCGGGCATCAAATACGGCCTAAGAAACAATTTCCACCGCCTCGAAATGACCAAATTATATTTTTTGGCATTTTACAGCCATAAAACTGCAAATCCGCGCAAGTCCCAAATTTTTGTGTGCTATGGCCCATGCCTTCCGCCTTGGGCCCGAATGGATCCGTCCTGGAAACGCCTAATATTTGCCTCAGACATTAAATACGGGCTAGGAAACCATTGTCACCACCCCGAAATGACCAAATTATATTTTTTGGCATTTTACAGCCATAAAACTTCAAATCCGCGCAAATCCCAAATTTTTGTGTGCTATAGCCCATGCCTTACGCCTTGGGCCCGGATGGATCCGTCCTGGAATCGCCTAATATTTGTCCCGGACATCAAATACGGCATAATAAACCATTGTCACCGCCCCTCCATGACAAAATTACATTTTTGGCATTTTACAACCATAAAACTACAAATCCTCGCGAGTCCCAAATTTTTGTATGCTATAGACCATGCCTTCCGCCTTGGGCCCGGATGGATCCGTCCTGGAATCGCCTAATATTTGTCCCGGACATCAAATACGGCATAATAAAACCATTGTCACCACCCCTCCATGACCAAATTACATTTTTTGGAAATTTTCAGCCATAAAAAAGGAAATCCGCGCGAGTCCCAAATTTTTGTGTGTTATAGCCCATGCCTTCCGCCTTGGGCCCGGATGGATCCGTCCTGGAATCGCCTAATATTTGTCGAACATCAAATACGGCCTAAGAAACCACTGTCACTGCCCCGCCATGACCAAATAACATTTTTTGGCATTTTACAGCAATAAAACTGTAAATCCGCGCGAGTCCCAAATTTTTGTGTGCTATGGCCCATGCCTTCCGCCTTGGGCCCGGATGGATCCGTACTGGAATCGCCTAATAATTGTCCCGGACATCAAATACGGCCTAAGAAACCATTTCCACAGCCTCGAAACGACCAAATTATATTTTTTGGCATTTTATAGCCATAAAACTGCAAATACGCGCGAGTCCCAAATTTTTGTGTGCTATAGTCCATGCCTTCCGCCTTGGGCCCGAATGGATCCGTCCTGGAAACGCCTAATATTTGCCCCAGACATTAAATACGGGCTAAGAAACCATTGTCACCACCCCGAAATCACCAAATTATATTTTTTGGCATTTTACAGCCATAAAACTTCAAATCCGTGCGAATCCCAAATTTTTGTGTGCTATAGCCCATGCCTTACGCTTTGGGCCCGGATGGATCCGTCCTGGAATCGCCTAATATTTGTCCCGGACATCAAATACGACATAATAAACCATTGTCACCGCCCTTCCATGACCAAATTACATTTTTGGCATTTTACAACCATAAAACTGCAAATCCTCGCGAGTCCCAAATTTTTGTATGCTATAGACCATGCCTTCCGCCTTGGGCCCGGATGGATCCGTCCTGGAATCGCCTAATATTTGTCCCGGACATCAAATACGGCATAATAAAACCATTGTCACCACCCCTCCATGACCAAATTACATTTTTTTGGAAATTTTCAGCCATAAAAAGGAATTCCGCGCGAGTCCCAAATTTTTGTGTGCTATAGCCCATGCCTTCCGCCTTGGGCCCGGATGGATCCGTCCTGGAATCGCCTAATATTTGTCCCGGATATCAAGGCATAATAAAACCATTGTCGCCACCCCGCCATAACCAAATTACATTTTTTGGCATTTTACAGCCATAAAAAAGGAAATCCGCGCGAGTCCCACATTTTTGTGTGCTATAGCCCATGCCTTCCGCCTTGGGTCCGGATGGATACGTCCTGGAATCACCTAATATTTATCTCGGATATCAAATACGGCCTAAGAAACAATTTCCACCGCCTCGAAATGACCAAATTTTATTTTTTGGCATTTTATAGCCATAAAACTGCAAATCCGCGTGAGCCCCAAATTTTTGTGTGCTATAGCCCATGCCTTCCTCCTTGGGCCCGGATGGATCCGTCCTGGAATCATCTAAAATTTATCCCGAACATCAAATACGACCTAAGAAACCATTTCCACTGCCCCAAAATGACCAAATTATTTTTTTCGGCATTTTACAGCCATAAAACTGCAAATCCGCGCAAGTCCCAAATTTTTGTGTGTTATGGCCCATGCCTTCCGCCTTGGGCCCGGATGGATCTGTCCTGGAATCGCCTAATATTTGTCCCGGACATCAAATACGGCCTAAGAAATCATTTCCACCGCCTCGAAATGACCAAATTATATTTTTTTTCATTTTATAGCCATAAAACTGCAAATCCGCGCGAGTCCCAAATTTTTGTGTGCTATAGTCCATGCCTTCCGCCTTGGGCCTGGATGGATCCATCCTGGAATCGCCTAATATTTGTCCCCGAATATCAAATACGGCCTAAGAAATAATTTCCACCGCCTCGAAATGACCAAATTATATTTTTTGGCATTTTATAGCCATAAAACTGCAAATCCGCGTGAGTCCCAAATATTTGTGTGCTATAGCCCTCACCTTCCGCCTTGGGCCCGGATGGATCCGTCCTGGAATCGCCTAATATTTGTCCCGGACATCAAATACAAACCATTGCCACCGCCCCGAAATGACCAAATTATATTTTTTGGCATTTTACAGCCATAAAACTGCAAATCCGCGCGAATCCCAAATTTTTGTGTGCTATAGCCCATGCCTTACGCCTTGGGCCCGGATGGATCCGTTCTGGAATCGCCTAATATTTGTCCCGGACATCAAATACGGCATAATAGACCATTTTCACCGCCCCTCCATGACCAAATTACATTTTTTGGCATTTTACGGCCATAAAACTGGAATTCCACTTGATTCACATATTTTCCTGTGGTATTGCCCACGCCTTCCGCTGTGGGCCTTGGAAACTGGACTTAAAATTTTCAGGGACATTAAATATGACCTAAGGATCTATAGTCACTGCTCTAGAATGACCAAATTATATTTTTTGGCATTTTACGATCATAAAACTTGAATTCTGCCTGATTCCCATATTTTTGTGTGTTATAGCCCACGCCTTCTGCCAAGGGACCGGGCCCCTAAACCGGGATTGCCTTTTTCGAGACATCAAATACAACCTAAGGAACCATAGTCATCACCCCGCCATGACCAAATTTCAGTTTTTGGTGATTTACGGCCATAAAACTGGAATTTCGCCTGATTCCCATATTTTTGTGTGCTATAGCCCACGCCTTCCGTCATAGACCCGATCCAACGGACCTAGATCGCTTAAAACTTTTCCGAGACATCAAATATGACCTAAGGAGCCTTAGACACTGCCTCTATATGACCAAATTATATTTTTTGGCATTTTACGGTCGTAAAACTTGAATTCCGCCCTATTCCCATATTTTTGTATGTTATAGCCCACGCCTTCCTCCCGGGCCCCCAGACCCGGATCGCCTAACATTTTCCAAGAATATCAAATATGACCTAAGGAACCATAGTCATCGTCCTGCCATGACCAAATTATGTTTTTTGGCGATTTACGTCCATAAAACTGGAATTCTGCCCGATTTACATATTTTTGTATGTTATAGCCCATGCCTTCTGCCCGATTCCCATTTTATTGTGTGCTATATCCCACGCCTTCCGTCGTGGTCCCAAGCCCCCTCACCCAGATCGCCTAAAATTTATCCTGGATATCTAATATGACCTAAGGACCCATTGTTACTGCCCCGCCATGACCAAATTAATTTTTTTGGCGATTTACGGCCAAAAAACTGGAATTATGCCTCATTCCCGTATTTTCATATGCTATAGCACATGCCTTCTGCCGTAGGCCCGGGCCCCGGACCCGGATCACCTAAAATTATTTTGGGACATCAAATACAACCTAAGGAACCATAGTCACTGCCTCACCATGACCAAATTATATTTTTTGGCAATTTACATCCATAAAACTAGAATTTCGCCCGATTTTCATATTTTCGTGTGTAATAGCCCATGCCTTCCGCCATGGGCTTGGGCTTCCGGATCACCTAAAAAATTTTTGGGACATTAAATACAACCTAAGGAACCATAGTCACTGCCCCGCCATGACCAAATTACATATTCTGGCATTTTACGGCCAGAAAACTTGAATTCCGCCCGATTCCCATATCTTCGTATTCTATAGCCCACGCCTTCCGCCGTGGGCTCGTTCCCTCAGACCCGGATTGCTTAAAATTTTTCTGGGATATCAAATACGACCTAAGGAACCATAGTCATCACCCCTCCATCACCAAATTACATTTGTTAGCGTTATACGGCCATAAAATTGGAATTCCACCGATTCCCATATTTCGTGTGCTACAGGTCATTCCTTCCGCCGTGGGCCCGAGCCCCCGGACCCGGATCACCTATATGTTTTCTGGAAAATCAAATATGACCTAACGAACCATAGTCACAATCCCTCCATGACCAGATTATATTTTTGGCGTCATATAGCCATAAAACTTGAGTTCCGCCCGATTCCCATATTTCGGGTGCTATAGCCCACGCCTTTTGTCGTGGGACAGGGCCCCCCGACCCAGATCGCCTAAAACATTTCTGGCAAAACTAATACGACCTAAGGAACCATACCACCCTTCCATGACCAAATTATATTTTTTGGTATTTTACGGCCATAAAATTAGAATTTCGCTCGATTCCCATATTTAGTGTGCTATAGCCCAAGCCTTCCGCCGTGGGCCTGGGCTTCCGGACCCGGATCGCCTATAATTTTTTTGGGACATCAAATATGATTTAAGAAACTATAGTCACCGCCCCTCCATGACCAAATTATATTTTTAGGCTTTTTACGGCTGTCGCGCCCCTTTTTCTCTCGAAATTGGGTTTCGATGTTGACAACTCTTTTAAGGAAGGGTTTTAAAAGAGAGAGTCACCATCTAATGGATTAAGGTGCATGAGGGCACCTATTTGCAGATAACTCTATTTAACCAGTTTGCGCCACCAAAGATCGGGTAAGGGATCGAAATTACCTCGAAGAGAAGGTGCTAGGCACTCTTCGAGGTCCACAATTGTAGGTCCCGGACGAACTCAATTATATAAATTAGTCTAATAATGAAGCGAGGGAATAAATAGGAATAAGATGGGGGGAGGGTCCTAAGTTTTTTAGCCTAAAGGATCACCACGTGCAACATAAATAATACTTTGTAACTCCCTCAAGATAGGATGTTACTCATATTATTCAGCGGGCACAGACTATCATCTCCTGCTACCCGATTACTATCTTTAAGTTATTTACCTAAAGCGCTCTAATCAATACTAACTCGTATCCTATACGTGCACTACCCGTCCCTTACCTATGGTCCTGGAAGCATTGGGACCTCTTTTTTGGATGGTTCTAGACTCAACTTAGGTTGCTCAAAATTTCAAAACTAGGCGACATACAAACAAAGTTGGACTTTCATACAAGAACAGTTAAGTGCTCATTTTAGCCTCCACACATTAAGTAGCAAATGCACGCAAACAGATTATCATGTTGACAGTTTTAACAGTTAAGGCTATTGGATCCTATAGACATGATTTCTACGTGATTCTGAATTTAAACATGCTGACAATTTATGAAAGTAATTTCTAGGTGATTCTGTAATTGCCTATTGATTTAAATTATAAGCGCTTAAACCTATATGCAGGTTATCTATGTGATTTTTTCGATAATTGACAACAGAAATGCTCTGATTTAGTCACTCCTATAAGCATGCTTTCTAGTGGTACTTAGCAAGATACCTTACAGAGTTCCAATTTTAGTATTTGGCACAAATGATAATCATTATTATAGGCATGAATTCTACTTTTGGTGATTGAAACTACTTATTAATTTCTAGAGATATGCATATTTACTAAGCGAGTGTGACAATTAACTAAAACGTATAGCCATGATCTCTACAGAAGTAGATTTAAATATGCTGCAAGTTGAACTTGATTATTGTATTTCCTATAGGCATGATATCTAATCTTGCGAAGCAGAATAGACAGTATACTCACAGAACATATTTGAGCCAGAATGAAATCCCTATAGGCAGGTTATCTAACATGCGATGGCAGAAGTAAATATTTAGACAAGTTTTCAGCATAAAATTTCTAGGCGTAAAGTAAAACCTATGGGCATGTCATCTAACATATAATAGCAGAAAAATCTATAGGCATGTTTTCTACCCATTTTATATAGAACATCAAATAAGCCCATTTCCCAATTTTATTATAACCCCAATTGTCATTATAAATAGTTATTATAGACCAGAATCAAATGAAAAAATTATAAAGTGTATAGGCTATAGGAAGCCTACAACAGGCCCAAAAACATCTGGATAGGCCAGGACCTTCCATCCACAATAACTCCAAAAAGTCAGTGTTCATAGTGACCCTAGTGACTGATTCACCTTTGTTTTAAGGATAAGCATACCAAGAGCAATTCTCTAGTGTGTCAGAGTTCCCAAGGGCTTCACAAACCCTGGGCAGTGCTCACACTAGAGTAAAAAGATCATAACCAATTCAAGAAAAACTATGGACCAAATCCGGGTGTGTTAGGGTTCACGAGGGTCTCATAAGGACCCTAAGCATTGTTTATACAAGGAAGGCCAAGGGATAGTACTTAGATTACTTTGGCTTTCAACCATCAAAGAATTAGGATTTAGAAGAGTGCAGGATAGGACTTGGAAGTACACTTAGGGATAGAATCACACATAGAAACAGAGACAAACACTTTGAAACTAAACAGACTTGGAACTAGCAAGTTTGAAACAAGCTGATAAAGATCAATTTCTAAACATGCTTCACAAAGGCAATAAAGAATTCAGATTAGGATAAGTCATATGAGATCAATCATGAGTCAGTAGGCATATTAGTTATCAATAAACATTAACAAAGAGGATACAACATGGTGAGCCCAGGATCAAGTAAATAACATGACAACAGACTTAGCAACAAACTAATGAGTCTACATGGTGAACCAGTGTCAAAACAAAATTAATACCAAATAGCAATCTTAAGCTACACACAATTAAATAGGTTTCATCAATTAATTCACTGAGTTTAAACATGTCTAAAACACATAGAGCAATGAGTCTAATAACAATAGCATATTGAACAAGTGACACAGTAGGGAAGTTTCAATAACTTACTAGTTCAGATGAAACAGAAAGAAGTTTAATGATGCAGCAATTGTCACACCTCCTTTTTCCGCGCCCGAGAGGGCACAAGGGAATTTTTTCCAATTAAAGGACAATCGAAACGGGATTGGTTTATTTATTTCAGAGTCGCCACTAGGGAGATTTAGGGTGTCCCAAGTCATCAATTTTAATCCCGAATCGAGGAAAATAATGACTCTATATTACAGTCTGCGTACCAGAAATCCGGATAAGGAATTCTGTTACCCCGGGAGAAGGTGTTAGGCATTCCCGAGTTCCGTGGTTCTAGCACGGTCGCTCAACTGTTGTATTCGGCTTGATTATCTGATTTTATACAAGTGTGAACTTATGTGCAAAATTTAACTTTTAACCGCTTTTATCATTTACTGTTTTTATCAAGAATTGCAACGTGGTGCAAATGTATCTCGAACCGCGTTACAATCAATGTACCCGCGGTCGTCGACACACTTTGACCCCGTTGAGATTTGGATTTGGGTCACATCAATGTGCACCCAAGTTTAAAAAGGTAAGATTTATTAAGGCGCGTCCTAGAGAGTCTAACGTATTGTTATTTTAGGAGGGTTGTGAGATTTGCTAAACAACCCGTCCTGGAGACTAAATGCTTCGATAATATACATTTTAACAAGGGCCCCGCATCTTATGCGTTTTTGTTTGTCGAGGCTCATCTCGTTCTTATTTGTTTTTTGAAAGGATGTCCTATAACAACTACGTTTCTTATCGCGTTTGTCTCTACTAATTGAAAACAGTAGATAGTCCTAATTGATTACATGCTTGCAAATTGTTTGGTAACAACATTCAGAAAAGCTTGAAAATCAGAAATGAGGCTGTATGTACAGTCAGTTGAATAAGTAATCATGGGCCCAAATCCAACCCATGCGTGATGGGCCAAACCTGGGCCACTGCTTGCCCGAAGCAGGCCTGCTTGGCCTATTTTGACCTGAACTCGACCTTCACGGGGTTTATATTACAAATTTTATGTTCTTTGTCTAAACAGGTGGTTTATCAGTTATATGAGACCATTAATCAGAAAAGGAAGAACTTAACCCCTTGTGTACAGTTTTCATGTTTGGCATACGTTAAAGCATATACGGCAAAGTAAACTAAATCTGTGATGCAACCTAGTTCATTGAGACCACTTTTATCTAACAGCTTACATATACAATTATCATCCGATACCCTATATTGACATCAACTAAACTTGTAAGCTAACTTCAGTATCCCAAAATATGAGCTATTAGACATTACATGACATTCAACACAACAGTACATGTATATAAACAACATCTGCAAATCTTCTCTTTTATACTCATTGCTCAAACTTTCGAGTTACATTGGTAGTGTAATTGTGTACCTGGTATAGAGGACAAAGAAGAAAGGAATGATCAGCTGGGCAGTATGCAGTAAACACAGCAACAACAGATACACAGCAACAGCACAACAACAAACCAACAACCAAAATTGTTTTCCACAGTCCACGAACAACCAACAATAATTCCCAGAACAAAAGAGTCCAGCAAATAGTTGAGTACCAAACCAGTAATCTCAGAAAAAGAACAGAGTAGGAAACAACAGCCCAGAATGTTTAAGGCAACAGCAAACAGAAATCCAATGACCACAAGAAAGCTTGGCAGACAAACAGGAAGAGCAAAACCTCACAGAAAACCTGATCGAACTGGACTCTTGCACAGTTTCTTCTAGACAATACTCATTCACAATGTTTTGAAATTTATTTCTGTTTTTCCTTTTCAGTTTTTCTTACTTCCAAGATCTCTCCATACTCCCAAAAAAATGAACCCCTTTTCTAATGGAAGGTCTGCCTCTTTTATATCCCAACCTTAACACTTTACAGTCTGTTTTACAACTCAAAATTGCCCCTCCCCCGTTGTTTTTCCACTCACTTCTTTTAAATAAACAAAACTCTCATCAAATCCCTGACAGCCCCTCTCTCTTTTGTTGTTAAAATGTACTAATCACTTGTTTATTTAACCAAAGTATGGGTAGTAGGAATATAATCTGACAGCACATGCTGTCCAATTATTTAATTCCTTAAAGCTAACCATACACATGCTGCCCACGGTCTAAACCAAATGGCATCGTGTTTTAAAATCAAAGTCTGAATCTGCCATTATAACCTTTCCCCTAGATGTTCTTTAATTCGATTTGAACAAAATCAATAGGCAATACAATTCAGTTCCTAATGGGACTCAAATACGATCACAGCAGAAATAAGCAATACGAATCAAGTTGTTACCATTAACGATTGAAACTAATTGACGACATATATCGACTCGACTATATTAATCGTAACACATAACAATCAATCGTTCATATAAACAACACGTATAGAGTCCCGAATGACTTCAGACAAATTTGTTCAAACACTGGGAACTTATATGAATTAAACTCGTTTGACGACTAATCTAATTGATGAGCATGTATATCACAGGGTATATTCAGAACACAAACAGAAGACAATTGACCAAATAAAAAGGCCTTTAACAGAGATGGAAGAAATCCGAATGAAAAATAACAAAATAACAAACAAACACAACGAAACATGCTGACAACTTAATTAGAACTAAAACAAAAGAAAGGAAAACTTACCAAAAGAGTTTGAAATCAAAATGACCCAAATCTGACTCAACTTCGAACTCTTGAGGCCGAACAAACTTTAATCAGGGTGTTCTCACATGAGAACACCTTGATTAAGGTCTATTAGACCTCAAACCCTTGTCAAGACCGGCCGGATTCCCCAGGTGCATGTGTTTAAAGTTCTGGATTTTCAGATCTGGATTTTTAGGAGTTGTAGGTAGATTCCGACCAAACCAAGCTTGATTTGGTCACGAGGAAGGTCAGGGGAGTGTCCGGTATGAAGATGGGGTGGTTTGGCATAGATCGAGTTTTGTCTCGAATCTTCAAATCCAGATTCGAGACGATAGGAGGTGATTCGAGGTTCGTGGTTAGTGGATTCGTGTTCAGGGTGGTTGGATGCTTTAGGGGTGTGAAGGGGGTGGTCACCGGCGTTCGTGCCGCCGGCTTTAATGGCGAGGGAGACTAGGGCGGCTTGCTAGGGTTTGGGGTTTCAGGTTTGATCTTGGGGACGAAGGGATGGGGTGCTGGTATAGGGGGCGTGGGGTGTAAGGGAAGGTTTATATATGGTCTATGGGATTGGATCTGAGCCGTTAGATCAGATGATCTCAACGGCTTGGATCTGAGGGTGAGAAATGAGACGGGGTCGTTTGGTAGTTAAACGGGGTCGTTTGGTTTAAGTGAAGGGTTGAGTCACGGGTGCGTGTGTGGACCGTTGGATCAAGAGGCTTAGACGGCTCAGATCAATTTGCCTGAAACGGCGTCGTTGAGGTGAGTTGAACAGCCTGATCTGGACCGTTCCTTTGAATCAGATCAACGGCTTCAAATGGGGACGCCGATACGACGTCGTTTGAGTCCGTGCTTGGGCAGGCTGGATTTGGACTGGGTCTGAGTGCCGGTTTTGGGCCCTTTTTTGTTTCAATTTCTGGGCCCAAATCGATTTTAATCCCTCACTCTTTTGCTTTTTTTTTCTTTTAAACAAAAATAAAATAATGAAATTAACATCAACAATAATGTAACATTCCCACACAATTATCACGAAAATATTTAAGTAAGTTAAATCACAACCTAGAACGAACGACGCACATATATTTATATTTTTGAATTTTCTTTTAACGACACATATATTTTTTGTATTTTTGTTTGATAATGACTAGATGCAAAATGGACAGACCCACAAACGACTAACAACACATGTCACAGAAAGCTCGAAAAATTGTACAGCGAAGCCATTTGTCACTATTTTTATTTTCTTTTGGAGCGATTGTCCGTGAAGCAAAAATCACGTGCTTACAGCAATGATCATCAACAACAGCAAATAATGGAAGATTTCTGGCCTTGGCTTCTAGCCGGCCAAGAATCAAAGCAGAATAGAATAACAATATTGCATATAGTTTTAGTAGTGAGAAATACTCGAGTTCTAAGTCTTGTCCAAAGGGAAAAGGGAAGGGTTTAAATAGCATTAGACTAGAGCATAGAAACATGGAAGTAATCAATCAACTAATTAAGGAAAGGAAACTCAAAACATTATTTAAGGTAAGCCAGAAGTAACAGTACATGCACGCGTAAAATACAGGTATTTTAACATCGTAATTTAGGGAATCAAACAGCTCTGGGGAATCAAGGACTCTTAGATTTAGGGTAAGTGAAGCAATTAATGGCAAGAGTCACAAACAGATAGACATAATCAATGAAGAAAAATGAAACAAAGAACCGAAAGCCCTAACTTTTAGGGTAAGTAAAATTAGTCAGAAATAATCAAAGGAAAATCAAAATAAAATGCGCATAGATAGATATACGGGAATATTAAACAAAATAGAAAAACTATAATAGAACTTGAAAAGATGTGAACCCTAGCCTTGGGGTAAATGAAGAATCCAACCAAATCTCAGAGATTCATACCATAAAGACACGAAGAATGAACATAGATGAAAAAGGAGTGATGGTTCGAACCAGATTTGGTCCGAAATGAGGGAAATCAGCTTGCCATGTTAGGCAAGCAATTATGTTATGCCATAAATGAGTAGCCAATAGCGAGAAAGAATCAATAAGGTAAGAAAATCCTCGATTGATTCCATATCTAGTTGGAATCGAAAGGGATTGGGGGTGACGAAGCTAGGGTTTTATAGGAGAGAAGAGGAGTGTTTGAGGGCAGTAGGTTTAGAAGAATGAGGGGTTAGGGTTATGATAGGTTTTAATTAAAAGAGAGGATGAATGGGGGTCGTTGATCTTGAGAGATCAGCGGTCAGGATCAAAAAGGGGATTTGGGTCGGCTATAGAAATGTGTACCGGTTGGTTATTGGGTTAGGGGTCATTTGGTTTGGGACAGGATGCTTGGCTGTATTTCAAGTAATTGGTCTAGGGGTTGGTCCGAATTTAAATAAAAAAAGTTGGGCCAAATTTTAAATAACCAATTTTAACAAATAAATAATTTATAAAAATAACAAATGAATACCAATAATATCATTTGTGCAATAAAATGAATTAAAATAGTTATTTAATATTTTAAAAATATAAAAGATTATTTTCTGCATAAGTAATGTAATTATACAGTAATATGGGTTATTATTGCAAAGATGTGCAATTTAGCCAAAAATGCAAATGTAATTATGAAAAATGCACTAAAAATATTTAAACATTATGTTGGCATAAATGGTGAATTTTAGATGATTAAATCATCATAAAATAATATGAAAGATAATTATTGGATATTTATACTCTAAAAATGCAAAAAATAAGTCGATTTAAAGCCCTTAAAGTTATAGAAAAAATATGAAAAATATTTGTGCATGCTTGTAAATCCAATGATAATGCATGTGCACTATTTGAAAGTATATATGTATATTTGAAATATATGAGGAAAATATTAGGTATCAACAGCTGCCCTTCTTTACCCGGGAAGGATAAATGAGTTATCAGGTAAATAAATGATAACCGATTTTGACCGAATGAGGTGTTTTTGGAAAAATATAGGCCAAACTCTGGTCTCTAAGTTGCCTACATATCCCTGATTTTATAGGAATCAGGCCATGTGTAGTTCTGAATCCAATGGTGAACGAAACCGATGGAATTGTTATAGGACGATCGTGTGTTTCGACAAGGTTCTTTTGAGTAGGATAGTATCGGATGAATTTTTGCAAAGTCATGAATGTGAATTTGATATGTCTTGGATGTATCACATGGCAGATATCTGAATGGTCATAGGGTAAAGCGTGTAATTGATGGGAGTCGGTTACGTTTGAAATAATGGCAGGGTGTGAATGGTATGAGCGGAAACCGGAGCAAAGGTTGCTCCTGTTCGAAGAATGGTTACCTCCTGATTTACCTGCAAAAACTTAAAACACGATGGACGTAAATATATATAGGTTATTGAGACAATTTAAACATGATGCAAATTCCCTTTGGACCATGAAGATTGTCTTCAGATGGTGAGGATGGTGTCTTTAGACCATGACGTCATGTGCCATGAATCATGAGATTAGGGATTCGCAGGCCATGAAATGATGTTCTCGGGCCATGAGAATGGTGCCTCTGAACCATGACGCCTTTGAATAATGATGTGCAGTATTGAGAGATCCTCAGGCTATGACATGGTGTCTTCAGGCTATGAGGATGATGCCTCCGGACTATGACGCCTTTGGATAGAGACATGAGGATGGATCATATGATCAAAACAAGATAGCGCTTAGTCTCGCATAGGATCGAGACAGAGCTTAGCCCCTGAAAAGGCAAAATAGTGTTAGGTTTCAGATAGCGTAACATTCAGCATTAGACAACATATGGCAGAGCTTAGACTTATGCAGTTGGGGAGGCAGGGCTTAGCCTCATGCAATGAGAGGAGAAAATTCTTAGTCTCATGAAAGAAAGAGAGACAATGCTTAGTCTCATGCAAGGAAAGGCAGTGCTTAGCCTTAGCAAATAGGGAGGCAAGGCTTAGCCTCATGCAAAAGGAAGAGACATGGCTTAGTCTCAGGCCAGGAAAAGGTAGTTCTTAGCCTTATGCAAATGGGGAGGAAAGGGTTAGCCTCATGCAAGATTCGAGCTATACACATCAAGGCACAGCAGGTACATTCCAGCAAAGAATATTGTGTTTCATAAGGTGTGAACTTCTTACTCAAGTAATATATAGCCTGCTCTTTTCTTCCCGTCTCATCATGTTGCCCCAAAACACAACCGAAAGCCCCATCTAATACAGACAAATAGAGTAGCAGAGGTCTACCAGGTTCAGGCGGGACTAAGATTGGTGGCGTGGATAGGTATTATTTGATTGTGTCAAATGCTTTCTGACACTCTTCAGTCCATTTTGTTGCAGCATCTCTTCAACATTTTGAAAATTGGCTCAGACATCATGGTCGACTATGCTATGAATCGGTTGATGTAATTGAGATACCCCAAGAAACTCATCACATCTTTCTTGCTCTTATGGGGTGGAAAATCATGTTTGGCTTTGACTTTTGAGGGGTCCAATTCAATTCCCCGGCGACTGACAATGAAACCTAGCAATTTTTCAGCAGGGACTCAAAAAAGCACACTTTGCAGGATTCAGTTACAAATTGTACCTTCGAAGCCGATTTAAGAATTTCCTTAAATCTTCTATATGATATGCGCTTCTTCTGGATTTGATGATGACTTCATCCATGTATACCTCGATTTCTTTGTGAATCATGTCATGGAAAATTGTCGTCATGGCTCTCATATAAGTGGCCCCAGCATTCTTCAGGCCAAACGACATCATTTTGTAACAATACATTCCCAACGGAGTGAAAAGGCTGTTTTCTCGGCATGTTCCTCATCCATCCAGATCTAATGGTATCCCGTGAAGCAATCCACAAAGGATTGGAGTTCATGCTTGGCACAGTTGTCAATCAATATGTGTATATTGGGCAACAAGAAATCATCTTTGGGACTTTCTTTATTTAAATCTTCATAGTCAACACATATTCTAACCTTCCCATCCTTCTTTGGAGCTGGCACGATGTTGGCCAACCAAGTAGGATATTCGACCACTCTAAGAAATTTGGCTTTGATCTTCTTGGTGACTTCGTCTTTGATTTTCAGGCTCATATCAGGTTTGAACTTTCTGAGTTTCTATTTTACAGGTAGAAACATCGAATCGGTAGGTAGTTTATGAGCCACTATAGATGTTCTCAAACTAGTCATATCATCATAAGTCCATGCGAAAATGTCCTCATACTCCTTCAGGAAATGGGTGTATTCTTCTTTTCCTGATGGTGGCAAATGGATACTTATGCGGGTTTCTTTGACTGTTTCAGAATCTCCCAAGTTGACTATCTCAGTTTCTTCCAGGTTAAACTTAGTCTTATTCTCAAAATTCTCAACTTCTGACAATTTCCTCAGAGATTATATCTTCTTCTTCTACTTCTTCTAAATCACTATCCTTATGTTGCATTGTCTCATTACATGTCACAGTCATTGGTTCATCAGGATAAGTAATAATAATGCTATAGAGGAAAAATGTAAAAGATAATAACAATACATTAATTAAATCTCGAAAACATCAAAACAGGTACGACTCGATGGCTCAAGAAACTATTTCAAAACAAAATGCATCTTAAAACAAAATATCGGAAATATCTTAAATGTTTGAAATTGCTTTGTTTCAAAACAAATCATGCTAATTTCCAGGTTACCCAAGAACTCGACGGGCCCGGGATGGTGCAGCAGTCCAATTCTTGAGAACAGCTCCCTTCTCCATGGTCTGAATGGTGAGGTATTCTTCCTCCTCCTCCTCAACTATTACATTGCAATCCATGTATTCATCATCCATGTGAGAATGCACGGGAGAAAATATATTATTGATGTATTCACAATGATACAGCGAGTCCTATATAATATAATGCATGTCTTATTCCTACTACAAATGGGATTAGGGTTATTTACATGTAACTACTTAACTACCAAACTAACACTTCCCCTCAAACTGGTGCATATAGATCATATGTACCCAGCTTGTTACATATATAACTAATACGAGGACCAGTGAGGGACTTGGTAAAAATATCAGCAAGTTGATCATTCGACTTCAATAATTTTGTAGCAATATCTCCTGAGAGTATCTTTTCTCTGACGAATTGACAATCAATCTCAATGTGTTTAGTCCTCTCATGGAACACCGAATTTGACGTATCCTGCCCAATCAACATCTGAGTACCCAACGATCTGCTCATAGACTCGATCTTCAAACAATAACTCTTTGCCTGGAGTCGATTTTATATACCGATGAATGCGGACAACTGCATCCCAATGACTGTCACATGGAGAATCCATAAACTGACTTACAATGCTCACATGAAAGGAAATGTCAGGTCTAGTCACTGTGAGATAATTTAATTTACCAACCAGCCACCTATCTTGTGAAGGATCGCTAAGCGGCTCCCCCTGTCCTGGTAGAAGTTTGGACTTCAGATCCATCGGAGTGTCAATCGGTCTACAACCTATCATTCATGTCTCCTCAAGAATGTCTAAGGCATATCTCCGCTGTGAGATCACAATACCTGAGCTAGACTGAGCGACCTCAATACCCAGAAAATAGTTTAGTCTACCTAGATCCTTAGTCTGAAAGTATTGAAAGAGGTGTTGCTTCAATTTAGTAATATCATCCTGATCACTGCCGGTAATAACAATATCGTCAACATAGACCACCAGATAAATACAAAGACTTGAATCAGAATGCCAATAAAACACAGAGTGATCAGCTTCACTACGAGTCATGTCAAACTCCTGGATAACTGTATTGAACTTACCAAACCAGGCTCGAGGAGACTGCTTTAGACCATAAAGTGACCGACGCAAGCATAATATAAGGCCACGAGACTCCCCCTGAGCAACAAACCCAGGTGGTTGCTCCATATAAACTTCCTCCTCAAGGTCACCTTGTAGAAAAGCATTCTTAATGTCCAGCTGATAGAGAGGCCAATGGCGAACAACAGCCATGGATATAAAATGGCTGACTGATGTTTTCTTAGCCACAGGAGAGAAGGTATCACTGTAATCCAGCCCAAATATTTGAGTATATCCCTTGGAAATAAGACGGGCCTTAAGTCAATCGACCTTGCCATCTGGACCAACCTTGACTGCATACAGCCAGCAACAACCAATAGCAGATTTACCTGAAGGAAGAGGAACAAGGTCCCAAGTACCACTTGTATGTAAAGCACATATCTCGTCAATCATAGCATGTCGCCATCCTGGATGAGACAATGCTTCACCTGTAGACTTAGGGGTGGAAACAGAGGACAAAGAAGATATAAAAGCATAGTAGGGTGATGGCAGATGATGATAACTTAAACCTACATAATGAGGATTAGGATTACGTGTGGTCTGTATACCTTTCCGAAGTGCAATCCATGTACTAGGAAGAGACAAGTCTGCAGCAGGAACAGGGTCAGGTGTAGGGCATGAATCAGTTAGGCCTGATGCTAGGCACGGAAGACAATGATAAGTAAAGAGTGGTATTCCTATTGCTGGGGATCTTGGGGGAGCCACACTAGACTCATCAACAGTAGGAATGGGTAAGACTTCGGTGGCGGAATGTAAATAAGGAGCTATAGTAAACTCCTCAAATGTCGGTATAGGTAAGACCTCAAATATATTAAGGTGGTCAGAAGAGGTAAAGAAAGGTTTAGATTCAAAAAATGTGATATCAGCTGACATAAGGTACCTACGAAGATCAGGTGAGTAACAACAATATCCCTTCTGAACACGAGAATAACCAAGGAAGATACACTTGAGAGCACAGGGAGCTAATTTATCCTTCCCAGGGGCTAAGTTATGAACGAAACATGTGCTCCCAAAAACACGAGGGGGAAGAGAGTATAAGGGTGACTAGGGAAATAATACTGAATACGGAATCTGATTCTGAATGGGAGATGAAGGCATCTGATTAATCAAATAACAAGTTGTGAGAACTGCATAGCCCCAAAAATGCAACCGAACATGAGATTCAATGAGAAATGTGCGAGCAGTCTCAATGAGGTGCCTATTCTTTCTCTCTGCAACCCTATTTTGCTGAGGGGTATAAGGAAAAGAGGTCTGATATATAATTCCTTGAAAAGTCATAAACTGCTGAAATTGAGAGGATAAATATTCTAAGGCATTATCACTATGAAAAGTGCGAATAGAAACACCAAATTGATTTTTGATTTCAGCACAAAAATTTGGGAATATAGAAAACAACTCAAAATGATCTTTCATTAAGAAAATCCAAGTAGATCTTGAATAATCATCAATGAAACTAACAAAATAACGAAATCTCAAGGTTGAAGTGACTCTACTAGGACCCCATATGTCAGAATGAACTAAAGAAAAAACCGACTCTGCATGACTCTCAATACTACAAGGAAAGGAGGCTCGGGTATGTTTCCCGAGCTGACACGACTCACAATCTAATGTAGACAAACTAGGCATCATCTTTTGAAGCTTGGATAAACTTGGATGTCCTAAACGTCTGTGAATTAGATCTGGAGGATCTGTAACTAGACATGCCTTGGAGGGATTGAGTGAGTTAAGGTAGTAAAGGCCTTCTGATTTAAGCCATGTGTCAATCGTCTGTCACGTACTACAATCCTTCATAATAAAAGAATCGTCAATAAAATATATACCACAATGGAGGGCACGAGTCAAACGACTAACAGATGCAAGACTAAAAGGGCAGCCAGGGACATAAAGAACGGAATCTAGAGTGACAGAAGGTAGGGGATTAGCTTGTCCAACTCCTTTTGATTTAGTTTGAAACCCATTGGCAAAAGTAACATTGGGAAGAGACTGTGAATACACAATATTTTACAAAAGTAATTTATTACCATAGATATGATTAGAAGCGCCTGAGTCCATGACCTATAGCCCTAGAGTACTAGATTGGGCAACACAAGTAAAAGAATTACCAGCAACAGAAGTATCAGTCTGAGCAACAGAGGCTACTTGTGGAGATGTCTGCTTACTTGCTCGGTACTGCAAGAACTCATTATATTCCCCTTCAGGTAAAGAAAATTCCTTGTTACCTGTAGTCTCGGTCTAAGCAACATAGTCATTTTTGGGTGGTCGACCATGTAAAGAATAGCACACTTCATGAGTATGTCCAAGTTTATGACAATAAGAACACTGGGTGTAGATCTTCCAAAACGACCTCCTCCTCGTCTATTCTCTATAGTTTGAGATGCCCGATTATCCATTGTCTGGGATGCAAAAATAGAGGAGTCAGGTGTCTTGGATGAGATCATTGGGTGACTTGGTGCTGCAGCAAAGCGAAGTAATCTAGAGAATAATTCATCAATAGTGGGGACAATTGGACTAGCCAAAATATGGTCACGTACTGAATCAAGGTCATTAGGGAGTCCAGTGAGTGTAAAAAATAGAAACATCTTCTGTTGTTGCTTTTCAATACTAGCAAAAGCTGACATCAACGTCTCAAATTCTTCCATGACTGCTTGTACTTGTCCTAAGTAAGTAGATATATCCAATTCATGTTTCTTCAAGCTTGTTATTCGCGATATTACATCATAGAAATGAGATATGTCATTAGTGTATAAAGTACTAGACTTTTGCCAAACTAAATAACATGTTTGGAATGGATGGAAAAGGGGCATGAACTTGGAATCAATAGATCACCACAGGATACTACATAACTGAGCATCGACCTTCTCCCAAAGTGTTTTGGACTTTTCATCACTGTCGCTAGCCCTTTTTGTTAAATGATCGTTAACTTCTTGACCTTTACACCACAACTCGACAGACGAAGCCCAAGCTAAGTAGTTTGAACTTACCATTAAAGGTTATGAGGTAATCATAATACCAGAACTTCCAGAACCTGTGTTTTTAGACCCAAATACATCCACTCCCAAAGATATTATTGGATTGAAAAGATATCTAGCAAATTAGTACCAAATAAAACATAGAATCAACTATGGTTGCCGAAAAACTACCGGGAAAAATACTATAACTGCGAGAAACTACTGTAGTTGCCGGAAAATTTTCAAATTGCTCGGAATAAAAAAATAAAAAAATGGGAAAGCTTGAAATTGTAGGGCAATCAGACTGTTCTAAAGAAGTTTTCTGAAAAAATGGATAGAACAGGCTCCATGCGCCGGCGCATGGAGTAGATCTTGCCGAAGAAAACTATCTTCGAGCGGCGCATGAGGCAGAGTCTGACAGAGGTGTTTGCCGGGGTTTGGTCGCTGGAGGTTGGGAGACCTTGTGGTGGTGTTGGTTTTTGCACAACACTGATGGAATTGGTTTTGACGAAAAAATTGCCCTAAAAGGTCATCGGAATTGAAGCACGACGATGGCTGGGTTTTCTTTCCCGGATATTTTCTCACTGCCGCTCTGATACCATGTGAGAATGCATGGGAGAAAAATATATTATTGATGTATTCATAATGATATAACAAGTCCTATATATAATATAATACATATCTTATTCCTACTACAAATGGGATTAGGGTTATTTACATGTAACTACTTAACTATCAAACTAACAATCCAAAAACATATCCCTTAGGCCAGCTAAAGCCTCATCTTCTTCAGATCCCCATATCACGTCAGTCTATTGAAACGTATGATGCAGATGCGATATTGGTTTTTCAAGAGGGTAATAGAAGCCACGCCATGGTGGCGACAAATAATCGTACTCCTACCAGGTGTATTGATACCCAAGTCCAAAGGTGGTACCGTGGCGTTTTGGTTGTATTGGCTTAGTGATACCTTGGAGATTCTTACCAAGACCTTTACCGAGTTCATACCATGTCCATAACAGTATGCTTTCTATCTTATTACTCCACCACTTGTCTTTCTCTATTACATTGGCATGCTCGATGCGATGGTACGTTTATCCACCCAACTTCCTTCTATTCTCGACAACAGGAATAGTTTGATTGGTGTAGATAGAATTACTTCTGTCTCCATGAATGATCACCTCCTGATGGTTCCATTCAAACTTCATTACCTAGTGTAGTGTAGAAGATACAGCTCCCGCAGCATGTATCCAAGGTCGTCCCAGCAACAAATTGTATGTAGCAGCTAAGTCTAATACTTGAAACTCAACATCAAACCAAGTTGCACCCATCTGCAAACAAAGGTTAATTTCTCCAATTGTGGCCCTTTGAGACCCATCAAATGCTTTCACATTCATACTCCCTGCTCGTATCTCATGGAAATCCTTACCTAACCTTTTCAAAGTAGTCAACGGACAAATGTTGAGGCTTGAACCCATCTATTAGGACTCTGGCTATGAATTTATCCTCAAACTGTACTGTGATGTGCAGTGCCCTGTTGTGACTCAGTCCTTCAGGTGGTAGTTCGTCTTCGTGAAAGGTGACCTTGTGTCTCTCCAATACTTTCCCTACCATGTTGGTCATTTCTTCAATAGTGATGTTGTTGGGCACATAAGCTTCATTCAATACTTTCATTAACGCATTCCTATGCATCTTAGAATTTTGTAGCAGCAACAAAATGGAAATCTGAGCAGGGGTTTTGTTAAAATGATCCACTACAGAGTACTCCCTAGCTTGCACCTTTCTCCAAAGATCATCTGGGTCGGTTTCAATGACAGGTTGTTTGGAAGTGGCTTCTTTACTTGTTCCTCCCAAATACTAAGGTGTGTAAACCCTACCGGTCCTGGTCATCCTTGTGCGGCACCTATTTCTTCCATCCTTCCTTTTCCTTTCCTTCTCACCTCTGAAGCATAGTCCTATTGTATAGTATTGGAATTAAATGACGGTGTGGGGGCTACCGTCACAGTGAAGGGTGTGGTCGCCTCCACCTCAAACGGAGTTGGTGCGGTTGAGGGCGTTGTTGTTTTAATCTCAAACAGAGTTGGCGTGGCTATTTCGACCTCAATTGGTGACTGAATTTGCACTATAATGGGTGTGAGAGTGACTGGAGGTATTGTGGTTTCATCCCCTTCACGAATTAGTCCAATTGATCCTTATGGGTCCTATTTTTGTTAGTTTTTATCACATTTACCCCCTCGCCCCTATGATCTGGGAGTTAGTTGTTGCGAACATTTGGTGCAGCCTCTTTTGCTTGTATAACCTTGGTGTCAATCAGAGTCTGGATCTTATCTTTCAAAGTGCGACATTCATCAATAGTGTGTCCCTTCATGCCCGAGTTATAGGCACATGTCTTGTTCGGATTGACCCACTAGGAATGGTTTTCCATAGCAACAGCAGGAATGGGGGTGACATAACCGGCAGCCTCCAGTCTTTCATAGAGCTGATCAATGGGTTCAACAATAGGAGTCTATTGTTTGGGTGGTCTGCGATCGAACTTTGGTCTGGGTTTCTGGTAGTTTTGGCGGGCTGGTAGTGGTGATTGGTAATATGCAGGCTGTGTGTTATAACTATGGTAAGTGGTGGTGGGTTGTTGGTATCTGGGAGGTGAAAGTTGATATGTGGGTGGTGGGGTTTGGTATGTGAGAGGGGATTTTGGCCCTTGGGCTACCATCACGGCTCTTACTTCTTTCTTTTTGGATATACCCCCTGACTGCAAAGATTTATTTGTAGCATGTAATGCCTCAACATTAGTTACCATTCCGCTCTGGATTCTTTCTTCAATTCTTTCCCCCAATATAATGATATCAGAGAACTTGTGATTCTCAATAACCATTAACCTCTCATAGTATTGTGGATCCTGGGCATGGACAAAGAACTTGTTCATCTGCTCTTCTTCCAATACCGACCTTAATTTTGTAGCTTTTGATCTCCATCGAATAGCGTACTCGCATAAAGTCTTTGTTGGCTTTTTCTTGAGATTCTGGATATAGAAGACATCTGATGCAATCTCTATATTAAACCTGAACAGATCCATGAAATCTGATGCCATGTTTACCTAACTAACCCATTTCCTTGGATTTTGACTGATGTACCAAGATAGGGCGTCTCCAGTGAGGCTCCTCATAAACAATTTCATGCGAATCCTTTCATCCTTTCCAACTTCTATGAGCTTGTCACGGTATGTCCTTAGATGCACCTTTGGGTCACCTGTCCCATCAAACATCTCGATCTTAGGAGGTTTTTAACCCTCTGGGAGTTCTACGTCCGGCTGAATGCACAGATCCTTATAGTTCAATCCCTCAATGCCTTTACCTCTTTCAACACCTTGGACTCGACTTGTGAGCTTTTTAAGTTCTTCTGCCATATTCTTGATGAGCAAGTCCTTCTCGGCAGATTCATGTATGTATATGGTTTGTTAAGGAGGGTGGGGTAAGGTTTCCATAATATGGGGTTACATTGATGGACTCCGGGGATTTGGGTGTAGTGGTGGTCGTTGGTTGAGTTTTGAGGATCGGGAATAGGTTGTGGTGCGTTCTGAGGAGTGTGATATGTAGTGGTTTGTGGATACTGGGTTGGTTGATGATGATGTTGTGGAGGAGTTGGTACCGGTGGAGGATTGGGATTTTGAGGCGGTGTGACATATTGGTGAGGTGTGGGAGGATTTTGTGGATGCTAGTTCGGTGTATTTTAGGGAGTGCTAGGTTTTTGGTGTTCTGTTGGTTGATGTCGAGGATGTTCAGGGTAAGGGAGAGATTTTCCAAGTTCCAAACCTGCTCAAGATCCCCTTGTAACTCTAATATCTTTTGTTCCAGTCGTAATACCAAGTCATTTGGTGCTGGAGTGCTTTGACCATCTGAAGTTTCAGCATTGCCTTCATGTGTGCGTTATCTTTTCTAATATTTCTTGTATCATCCATTCTGGCCTTTCCCTTGCTTTTAGGATCATTTTGAGAAAGAGGAGGTGGAGGACCTCTTGATCTAGCATGATATGTTGATGATGCTAGTATGCACGAACCAACCTTAGGGGGTGGAAATAAACAAATCAAGAAAAGAAGAAAACAAAAAGGTAAACAAGTTAGTGAGGAGTATAAAGAGGTTGCTTGCAGTATTTAAACACATATTGCGGAATAACATCGCGTCCTAACTTGGGTACCTCATTGTGCCCGAGGTAGGCCTAAGCAACATATAGATTTGGAGAAAAACTAATGTCACTAACTGTGTCATTTCATTAATGTGAAGAATAATTGAATCTCTAATAAAACGATAATGATAATAAAGAGTCACTAATGGCATGTGCCTTATTACAACCAAAGCCTAAAATAAGTCTAGAAATCAAGTAAAACATAATTTTTAATCTATTTGTTCCCAGAAGGCCCTTCTCCATGCTTGGATTTATTTGCTCCATCGATCACGTTCCCCAGGCCGCGCATGTCCAGCAGCAGATACGCCCTTGCTAGGAGACCTCCTTTGTTTCCTTTCATGTTTTGATAGCCTGTAACCCTGTTTCTCATTTTCCCTTCCAGTTCCATTAATCCATGCTCTAAATACTCCAACCTCTCTGTTGATTTAGTGGCGATCTCCCTCCCTTCATTGATTGCTTCCATATCCGCTTTGTGTTGTTCCAAATGACTGGCCTCAGATTCAAAAATCCTTTTATGTAACCTTCTATATTTGACTTGGGCATCGGTAACGTTGTCTATGACCCTATTCCCCAAATCAATCCCTGGCTTGACTTCTCCCGCTATGTCATCGGCCAACCATGATGGATAAAAATGCACATGGCCAGCATGGTATCGATCTGGCTCTGTGGTATCCTTCTCTACCATGACCTTTAGATGCCACATGTGTTGCACCTCATACTTGAATGGAATAGCATCACCTTGGAAATATGCTTTGTAGTAAACCATCTTGGAGACTCGGGGTATGACTTGTTTCCTCTCAGCCTGTCTCATGATCCTAATAGGAGCATAGGGATAGATACCTCTCAACCCAATCAGCACTAAATGAGGAACATCTCTTGATCTGATGATAAACTCGCTGGTAGCGAACCACTCGAACATCCAATGGACCTTGTCGTCCGTCAAATTGCTAAAGGACTGTACCCAATCCATAGCATTTTTCGGTTGTGCAAACCTATCTGGGATGAAAGTAATTCTCTTTGGATGGTGAAAATCTATGTGGTCATTCCACGGTCACCGCGGAAATTCCTGACAGTATTGTTCTCTTTGAAGATGCTCCAACAACCATATTTGCAGTAACAAGTTGTAGCCCTCGAAATGTCTGAATCCCTTCTTGCAGCAGTCTAAAGCTCGGTATGTTTCTGCCACGATCATTGGGATGATAGTATAAGTTTGTCCCTCAATTCCTTCTATTAGAGCCTTAGTAACCATAGCCAAACGGGTGTGAATCCTTTCTCCTTGCATTGGGAATATCAGCATCCCTAGAAAATAGACGATGAACACGAAAACCCGATGGTGGGTCCAACCCAACGAAGTAATACCAAACTCATCATGGTAAAGACGGTAGGATTTGCTATGTCTGTAACGTGCGTAGAGGAAGTCGAACAGTATGTAAGATTTCTTTAAGCATACTAACTCATTATTCTTTCTAAAACCCATTATTTTCAGAAACCCTCGGGAGGTGCGATTCTCAGGTACCAATAGACCAGGGCTATCCCAAGAAAGTCCAGCAAAGCCCCATATTTCCTCTAGAAGGGGAGTCATCTCTATATCCCCGAAATGGAAAACATCCATCATTTCATCCCAGAACATAGTAGCGGCGTTGATCAGAGAAGGTAGATTCACAAGAACATAGTACCGCAAATAAGTCTTTCCAAATTTAAAGGGTGATTTTAGGAAGAGAACGGACACTCATCAAGTGCCACTATGGTATTAATACGCACGAGTGGAATATGATACGGAGCATGCTTTATGCAAAAATAAAATAACACGTTGTCAATTATTTTCACATGTTGAAAGCAATAAATGCGGTATTGAATGAATGTAAAGACATAAAGAAAAGAAAAACATGGAAGAAGTTAGTCCGCATAATGAAAGAATTGTAATAAAGCAGATAAAAGGGTAAGGGTTGGGGAGAGATATGATATAGCAAAAGGTTTGGAGCAGGCGAACATGATTAGGGAATAAGGGGAAACACATATTGTAATCAAATTAAACGAAGCATCGCATATGAGTTCATATAGAGGGGAAATGGGGAAAAGAATGTGCGTGTAGCAATAAAATGGGAAAAGGATGTACATGTAGCAATAAAATGGGAAAAGGATGTGCATGTAGCAATAAAAGGGGAAAATGGGAGCGGGAGACTCAGGTAACAGCAAAATAACAAAGACACACTTATCAGAGAATACTAATTCACAAAGATCATGTTCATTTATGGTAAGAGCCTAAAAAAATATCCCCAGCAGAGTCGCCATGCTATCGCGTCCCTTTTTCTTGCGAAATCGGGTTTCAACGTTAACAACTCTTTTAAGAAAGGGTTTTAAGAGAGAGAGTCACCACCTAACGGATTAAGGTGCATTAGGGCACATATTTGAAGATAACTCTGTTTAACCAGTTTGCCCCACCAAAGATCGGGTAAGGGCTCGAAATTACCTCGAAGAGAAGGTGTTAATCACTCTTCGAGGTCCACAACTATGGGTCCCGGCCGAACTCAATTATGTGAATTAGTCTAATAAAGAAGCGAGTAAATTATTTAATATGGATGGGGTCCTAAGTTTTTTAGCTTAAAGGATCACCCTGTGCAACATAAATAACACTTCATAACTTCCACAAGACTCGGTGTTACTCATATTATTCAGCGGGCACAGACTATCATCTCCTGCTACCCGATTACTATCTTTAAGTTATTTACCTAAAGCGCTCTAATCAATTCTAACTCATATCTTATGTGTGCACTACCCGTCCTTTACCTATGGTCCTTGAGGCATTGGGACCTCTATTTTGGATAGTTCTAGACTCAACTTAGGTTGCTCAAAATGAAAAAACTAGGCGGCATACAAAACAAGTTGGAGTTTCATACAAGAACAATTAAAGGCTCATTTTAGCCTACACACATTAAGCAACGAATGCACGCAAACAGATTAGCATGTTGACAATTTTAACAGTTAAGGCTATTGGATCCTATAGACATGATTTCTACGTGATTCTGAATTTAAACATGCTGACAATTTATGAAAGTAATTTCTAGGTGATTCTGTAATTGCCTATTGATTTAAATTATAAGCGCTTAAACCTATAGGCAGGTTATCTATGTGATTTTCTCAACAGATGACAACAGAAATGCTCAGATTTAGTCACTCCTATAAGCATGCTTTCTAGTGGTACTTATCAAGACACCATGCAGAGTTCCAATTTTAGTATTTGGCACAAATGATAATTATTCTTATAGGCATGAATTCTACTTTTGGTGACTAAAACTGCTTATTAATTTCTATAGATATGCATATTTACTAAGCGAGTGTGACAATTAACTATAACCTATAGCCATGATCTCTACAGAAGCAGATTTAAATATGCTGCAAGTTGAACATGATTATTATACTTCCTATAGGCATGGTATCTAATCATGCGAAGCAGAATAGACAATATATTAGCAGAACTTATTTGAACCAGAATGAAATCCCTATAGACAGGTTATCTAACATGCGATGGCAGACGTAAATATTTAGACAAGTTTTCAGCATACAATTTCTGGGCGTAAAGTATAACTTATGGACATGTTGTCTAACATATAATAGCAGAAAAACCTATAGGCATGTTATCTGCCCATTTTATACAAAACATCAAATAATCCCATTTCCCAATTTTATTATAACCCCCAATTGTCATTACAAATAAGTATTACAAACCAGAATCAAATGAATAAATTATAAACTGAATAGACTATAGGAAGCCTGTAGCAGACCCAAAAACATCTGGATAGGCCAGGCCCTTCTATCCACAATAACTCCAAAAAGCCAGTGTTCATAGTGACCCCAATGACTGATTAACCTTTGTTTCAATGATAAGCATACCAAGCCCAATTCTCTAGTGTGTCAGAGTTCCCAAGGGCTTCATGAACCCGGGGCAGTGCTCATACTAGAGTAGAAAGATCAGACACAATTCAAGGAAAACTATGGACCAAATCTTGGTGTGCCAGAGTTCACGAGGGTCTCATAAGGACCCTGAGCAGTGTTCATACCAAGAAGGCCAATGGATAGTACATAGATTACTTTGGCTTTCAGCCAGTAAAGAATTAGGATTTAGAAGAGTGCAGCACAGGATTTGGAAGTACACTTAGGGATAGAATCACACACAGAAACAGAGACAAACACTTTGAAACTAAACAGACTTGAATCTAACAAGTTTGAAACAAGCTGGTAAAGATCAATTTTTAAACATGCTTCACAAAGGCAATAAAGAATTTAGATTAGGATAAGTCATATGAGATCAATCATGAGTCAGTAGACACATTAGTTATCAATAAACATTAACAAAGAGGATACATCATGGTGAGCACAAGATCAAGTAAATAGCATGACAACAGACTTAGCAACAAACTAATGAGTCTACATGGTGAATCAGTGTCAAAACACAATTAACACCAAATAGCAGTCTTAAGCTACACGCAATTAAACAGGTTTCATTAATTAATTCACTGAGTTTAAACATGTCTAAAACACATAGAGCAATGAGTCTAATAACAGTAGCATATTGAACAAGTGACACAGTAGGGAAGTTTCAATAACTTACTAGTTTAGATGAAATAGAAAGAAGTTTAATGATGCAGCAATGATCATCAACAATAGCAAATAATGGAAGATTTCTGGCCTTGGCTTCCAACCGGCCAGGAATAAAAGCAGAATAGAATAACAGTATAGTATATAGTTTTAGTAGTGAGAAATACTCGAGTTCTAAGTCTTGTCCAAAGGAAAAAAGGGAGGGGTTTAAATAGCATTAGAATAGAGCACATAAACATGGAACTAATCAATTAACTAATTAAGGAAAGGAAACTCAGAACATTATTTAAGGTAAGCCAGAAGTAACAATACATGCACGCGTAAAATACAGGGATTTTAACACAGTAATTTAGGGAATCAAATAGCTCTGGGGAATCAAGGACTCTTAGGTTTAGGGTAAGTGAAGCAATTAATGGCAAGAGTCACAAACAGATAGACAGAATCAATGAAGAAAAATAAAACAAAGAACCGGAAGCCCTAACTTTTAGGGTAAGTAAACTTAGTCAGAAATAATCAAAATAAAATGCGCATGGACAGATATACGGGAATATTAAACAAAATAGAAAACCTTTAACATATCTCGAAAAGATCTGAACCATAGCTTTGGGGTAAATGAAGAATCGAATCAAATCTCAAAGATTCATATCATAAAGAGACGAAAAATGAACATAGATGAAAAAGGAGTGAAGGTTCAAACCAGATTTGGTCCAAAATGAGGAAAATCGGCTTTCCATATTAGGCAAAAAATTATGTTATGCCACAAACGAGTAGCCAATAGCGAGAAAGGATCAATAAGGTAAGAAAATCCCTGATTGATTCCACATCTGGTTGGAATCGAAAGGGATTAGGGGTGACGGCGCTAGGGCTTCAAAGGAGAGAAGAGGAGTATTTGAGGGGCGGTGGGTTTAGAAGAATGAGGGGTTAGGGTTAGGATTGGTTTTAATTAAAAGGGAGGATGAATGGGGGCCGTTGATCTTGATATATCAACGGCCAGGATCAAAAAGGGGATTTGGGTCGGGCATAAAAATGGGTACCGATTGGTTATTGGGTTAGGGGTCATTTGGTCTGGAATGGGATGCTGGGCTGGTGTATTTCAAGTAATTGGGCTAGGGGTTGGTCCGAATTTAAATAAAAAATGGGCCAGATTTTAAATACCCAACAAATAAATAATTTATAAAAATAATAATTTGTGCACTAAAATAATTTAAAATAGTTATTTAACATTTTTTAAAATGTAAAATATCATTTTCTGCATAAGTAATGCAATTATACACTAATATGGGCTATTATTGCAAAGATATGTAATTTAGCAAGAAAAATGCACTAAAAATATTTAAACACTATGTTGGCATAAATGGTGAATTTATATGATTAAATCATCATAAAAATAATATGAAAGATAATTATTGGATATTTATACAATAAAAATGCAAAAACTAAGTTGATTTAAAACCCTTAAAATTATAGAAAAATACTTGTGCATGCTTGTAAATCCAATGATAATGCATGTGCACTATTTAAAAGTATATATGTATATTTAAAATATATGAGGAAAACATTGGGTATCAACAACAACCATAAAACTGGAATTCTGTCTGATTCCCATATTTTCGTGTGCTATAGCCCACGCCTTCCGTCGTGGGCTCAGGACCTCGGACCCGGATCGCCTAAAATTTATCCGAGACATCAAATACAACCTAAGGAACCATATTCACTGATCCGCCATGACCAAATTACATTTTTTGGCATTTTACAGTATTCACCGCTCCGCCACGACTGTTCCTTTTTTTCATTTTAGGGTTATAAAACTAGAATTTTGCCTGATTCTCAAATTTTTGTGTGATATAGCCTACGCCTTCTGTATATGCTTGGTCTCCCCGACCTGGACCGCCTATTATTTTCCCGGGCCATCAAGAATGACCTAAGGAACAATAGTCACTGACCTGCCATTACCGTTCCTCGTGTTTTGGTGTTTTAGGGCGACAAAACTGGAATTTCGCGTGATTCTCATACTTTCATATGCCATATCCCATTCCTATCGCATGGGCCCGAGATCTAGACTGGACCGCCTAAAAAAAATTTGGGCCATCAAAACAACCTAAGGATCAATTGTCACTGCCTCGTCATGATCGTTCCTCGTCATTTGGCGTTTTAGGGCCACAAAACTAGAAGTCCACCCTATTTCCAGATTTTCATGTGTTATAGCCCACTCCTTCCACAAAAGCTGAGACCCAGGACCCATACCACTTAAAAAAAATTCAATGCATCAAAAATGGCCTAAGGAAGAATAGTCATAGCCTTGCCATGACCGTTTCTTGTTTTTTGGCGTTTTAGACTATAAATATGGAATTCCGTCCTATTCATAAATTTCCGTGTGCAATAGTCCACATCTTCCGCATGGGCACGAGCCCATAGACCTGGAGCGCTTATAATTTTTTTAGGCCATCAAAAACAACCTATGGAACAATCGTCAACACCCTACCCTGACCGTTCCTCATTGTTTTGGTATTTTAGGGCCATAAAACTGGAATTCTGCCTTATTCTCATATTTTCGTGGCTATAGCCCTCGCTTTTCGCGTGGGCCCGGCCCCGGGACCTTGACCGCCTAAAATTTTTTGAACCATTAAAAATGATCTATGGAACAATAATCACCGCTCTGCCATGACTGTTCCTTATTTTATTCATTTTAGGATCATAAAACCGGAATTCCTCCTGATTCCCAAATTTTTGTGTGCTATAGCTCACGCCTTCCGCATGGTCCTGTCCCCCCGGACCACCTAAAAATTTTCGGACCATAAAAAATGACCTAAGGAACAATAGTCACTGCTCTGCCATGATTGTTCCTTGTTTTTTTTTTATTTTAGGGCCATAAATTTAAATCCAACTGATTCCTAGATTTTCGTGTGATATATCCCACACCTTCCGTATGGGCCCAAACCCCAGGACTCGGACTGCCTAAAAATTTTCCGAGTCATCAAAAATGACCTAAGAAACAATAGTCACCACCAAGACATGATCATTCCTAATTTTTTGGCATTAGGGCCATAAAACTTAAATATCGCATGTTTCCAAGATATTCGTGTGTTATAGCCCACGACTTCTGCATGGGCATGGGCATCCCGACCCAGACAGCCTAAAATATTTTCGGACCATAAAAAATGACCCGAGGAACAATCGTCACCTCCCCACCATGATCGTTCCTCAATTTTTGGAATTTTAGGGCTACAAAATTAGAAGTCTGTCCGATTTCCAGATTTTCGTGTGATATAGGCTACGCCTTCCGCACGAGCCTGTGACCTGGACCCGGATAGCCTAAAAAATTTCCAAACCATCAAAATCGACCTAAGGAATAATTCTCACTACCCCGCCATGATAGTTCCTCATTTTTTGCATTGTTTTGCATTTTATGGACATTAAATTAGAATTTCGCCTGATATCTAGATTTTTGTGTGTTATAGCCCACGCCTTCCGCGTGGGCCCAGACCCGCACCGCCAATTCTCCTAGTCCATAAAAAATAATCTAAAGAATACTAGTCACCGTCCCGCCATGACCATTCCTTATTTTTGGGTATTTTAGGGCCATAAAACTGAAATTTCGTCCGATACCCATATTTATGTGTGCTATAGCCCACGCCTTCCACATAGGAATGAGCCCCCTGACCCGAATCGCCTAAATATTCTCGAGCCATCATAGACTACTAAAGTAACAATAGTCATTGCCCCGCCATTACCGTTCCTTATTTTTTGTCATTTTAGGGCCACAAAATGGGAATTCCGCCCGATTCCTATATTTTCATGTGCTATAACCCATGCCATCTCTATGGGTGCGGGCACCTTGAACATAATTGCCTAAAAATTTTCCGGGCCATCAAAACGACCTAATAAACATTAGTTATCGCCTCGCCATGACCGTTCTTAGTTTTTTGGTGTTTTAGGGCCATAAAACTGGAATTCCGCCCGATTTACAGATTTTCGTGTGGCATAACCTACGCCATCTGCCTGGGTCCAGGTGCCCAGACCCCAGTTGCCTAAATCTTTGCAGGCCCTTCAATAATGACCTAAGGAATATTAGTCATCGCCTCCCCACGACCATTACTCTTTTTTGGCGTTTTAGGACCATAAAATTTGAATCCGCCTGATTCCCAAATTTGCATATGATATAGCCCACGCTATCTGCATGGGTAAGGGGCCCGGACCCGAATCGCCTAAAAATTTTTGGGCCCATCAAGAACAACTTAAGGAACATTAGTCATCGCCTCTCCATGACAGCTCCTTGTTTTTGGCATTTTAGAGCCATAAAAATGGAATACCATCCGATTCCCAAATTTTCATGAGATATAGCCCATGCCACTTGCATGGGTTAGGGCGTCCGGACCCGAATTGGCTAAATTTTTTTTGGCCCATTAAAAATGACCTAAGGAACATTATTCATCGCCCTGCCATAGTCGTTCCTCGTATTTTCACATTTTAGGGCCATAAAACTAGAATATCCTCGATGCCATCTGCACGGGTCCGGGCTTCCGAACCCGAATCGCCTAAAATTTTGTTGGCCCATCAAAAACAACCTAAGGAATATTAGTCATCATCTCGCCATGACCTTTCATCATTTTTTGGCTTTTTAGGGCCATAAAATTAGAATTTCGCCCGATTTTCAAATTATTGTGTGTTATAGCCCATGCCATCTGCACGGATCTGCACGCCCGGACTTGAATCGTCAAAGATTTTGTTGGTCGATAAAAAACTACCTAAGAAAAAATAGCCATCGCCTCATTTTTGGCATTTTAGGGCCATATAACTGGAATTTCCCCCAGATTCCCAGATTTTCGTAAGCTAAGACCACGCCATCTGCACGGGTCCCGACTCCCAGACCCGAATCGCCTAAAACTTTTTCGGTCCATCAAAAATAACATAAGGATGATTAATGATCGCCTTACCATGATCGTTCCTTATTTTTTGGCGCTTTAGGGCCATAAAATTAGAATTTCGCTTGATTCTCAAATTTTCGTGTGCTATAACACACGCAATCTGCACGAGTCCAGTCACTCGGATCTGAATCGCCTAAAATTTTGTCGGCCCATCAAACGACCTAAGGAATGTTAGTCATCACCTCGTCATGACCGTTCCTCATTTTTTGGCGTTTTAGGGACATAAAGCTAGAATACCGCCCGATTCTCAAATTTTCGTGTGTTATAGCCCACGCCATAAGGACTGGTCTAGGCGCTTGGACCGAATCGCCAAAAATTTACCGACCCATCAAAAACAATCTAAGGAATATTTTTCATTGCTCCTCCATTACCGTTCTTCATTTTTTTGGCGTTGTAGGGTCATAAAATTGGAATTCTGTCCGATTTTCAGATTTTCGTGTGCTATAGCCCACGCCATCTGCATGAGTCTGGGAGTTCAAAATTGCTTAAAATTTTGCAAGCCCATCAAATACGACCTAAAAAATATTATTTATCGCCCCGCCATAACCGTTCGTTATTTTTTGGTATTTTAGGGCCATAAAACTAGAATTTCGTCCGATTCCCAAATTTTTATGTTTTATAGCCTACGCCATCTGCACGGATCTGGGCATTGGACCCGAATCACCTCAAATTTTGCCGGCTCCTAAAAAATAACCTAAGGAACATTAGTCATCGCCTTGCCATTAACGTTCCTCATTTTTTGTCGTTTCAGGGTCATAAAACTAGAATTTCGCCCGATTCTCAGAACCCCCTCTGCACGGGTCCGAGCGCCCGAACTCGAATTGCCTAAAGATTTTCTGGACCGTAAAAAATGACGTAAGAAACATTAGTTATTGCCTCGCCATTACCGTTCCTCGTGTTTTGGCATTTTAGTGCCATAAAACCGGCATTTTTAGCACTAAATGTTACAATTTTATCCGATATTTTTTTTAAAGCAATAGTTCAATTTTGAAGGGTATAAAATCTGTCAATATTTTGGGGATATCTTTGCCGTTTAATATTTAGCGTTCCAACATTTGTGCTTTTATAATAATATAGATAAATAGATTAATAAAACACAAATTATTATTCTTCAAAAGTACTTTTCAAAAAGCACTTATGGAAGAGCTCAGCTAATTCAAAATGCTTTTTTTGGCCTGCAATCTTACTGGGCACATATGTTTACACTGCCTACAAAGGTGTTGCAGATCATAGAAGGTCACTACATAAGTTTTTTGTGGTCTGGAACCAGCTTGATTACCAAGAATACCATGGTTGCATGGGAAAGAGTATGCATCCCCAAAGTACGAGGAGGATTAAACTTGACAAACTTGAAATGCCGGAACAAAGCTGCCCTAACAAACACCTACTGGGATCTATCTCGCAAAAAGGATAGGTTGTGGATCAGATGGCTGCATGAATACTGCATAAAGGATAGAAGATCAATGAATTCCCTACTCCTCAACAGGTTTGTTGGATGATAAGACAAGTCATCAACTCTAAAGATATATTGAATCAGATACACTATGAGTTTAATCCAAAGAAGAGCATGATCAGGCAGATCAGCTTCTTGGAGTGCCTAATGTTCAACAATGATGCACGACCAAATACTAGATTCACTTTGTGGCTAATGCTACATAGTAAGTTGCTGACTATAGATAGACTAATCAAATGGGGACTAGTACTAGATACAACTTGCAGCCTATGTCACAACCACCAAGAATCAAGATCATTTATTTGTGGAATGTGAATTTGCAAGAATGATATGGGCTAAAGGAGACACATTCCAGGGAAGTAATTGGGAATCACACCTGCAGTGGGCCATCAAAACTGCTAAGGGACATCAAAGCTACTAAGGGAAGGAGTCAGACAGCTCAAATTTTTAAAATGATTTATGCAGTGTGCCAATGCAATATGGATGGAAAGAAACAAGAGAATCTTTGAGAAGAGAGTTACTAGATGGAAAAGCATCACATGGGAGATTGTATACGTTTGTAACATCAGAGCTTCAGATGGAATAAGAAAACTAGTCCAAAGCTTCATATATAGTGTAAAGTTTTCTTTTCCTGTTTTAGAAGTAGTCGAACTCTAGAGTAGGATTAGATGAGGAGACTTCATAGATCTGTTATGTTTCTTCCTTTTGTTAGCCAGCTGAGTTATAGTTCTGCTAAAGTTTGGTATTGTTTTAAAAATCTCTTTTGATTAATAAAATTATTAGTTACCAAAATAAAAGGCACTGACCATATTTTGAAAGCTTGGTTAAACATGCTATAAATTTACTTAAACTTTTAATATTCTTAAAAGGTTTTGTGCAACTTCAGTAGACAAATCTTACCCTTATACTTTTATCTTATTCTTCTTATGTGGCAAAACCATATCGTTACTCCCTCTGCCCTAATTTGTGTGAGGAAGAAATAGGAACTTTTTCATTATCATGGAATATCAACGCTATAATGTTTTATGTAATTCATTTTTTAAATTTTTTTATTTTTATTTTTTGCATAATTTGCAGATATATCAGACAATATTACAATACAAAAAATTTTTAATATACATACGGTTCGTATATGCCAATAGGCAACAATTGCGCCTTGGTTAACAGGATAGCGGTTGAAAAGGAGCTCTGGGAGATGGAAATGCTTTACACGAACATAGGAAACTACAATTGCAAAAAGATCTGAAGCAAGAGAGGGACAATCAAATTCTACTTCCCGTTGACCATTAGAGACTGAAATGGTACTCTCTTAATCTCCACGAAGGTTGAAAATTCCTTGTTTATTGGTTGTTTCCATGGCTCACCATCCATCTGCATATAAGCCTCATCCCACTCGCCCGCTCGCAACTCAAATCGAATTGCTGAAGCCTACAAAGTAGCAAAGGATGTTTTCAATTAAACCTCATCCAGCAACTCCACCTAGGAATAGCTATAGGAACAATCTCATTTAGAACAAATGTGATCTCACCAAAATGACAAGAAACAGACATATAAGCATATGATATTCTTAATCCGCGCATGTTATACTGTTTAAACAACGTTGGAATTCAAATGCATGAGATGGCCATGTAAAAGTTTATCTTGTCCTAACGAGAGATTTTGATTCTAAAATAGTTTTTGCTTTATTCTATGAGAAGTAAGTCAACACGGAATAGGCATCAAAGCATCACTACATAGTAAGCGGCACAAATATTCAGAAAATTAAAAAAAAAAAAAAAAAAAAAATGGTCGATCATCTTTTCAACCATACACAAGTAAACAAGATACTTTCTTCCTTAAGGAAAATATATTTCAAATCAACACGTGTCCAAAAATTCAAACAAGGTCAATTTTGAGAAGCACTACTAAATGTGCCAATAGGTTTTACTGGATCTCTTAATGCATGACCACATTCCCTCTTACGACCTCATGTTCTTTGAGATTTCATCAACAAAAGCTGAGTATCTATGCAAATCAAATCTGTCACAAAGCTCTATTTTATCTATACGAATCCCTGTAGAATAGATAAAATGCGGTTGCATTATTGCATATAAATCCTTCAAGATACTACCTATTAAAAACTGAAAATATCTGTGTTGGATGTGTACCAGAGACGGTACTTTACCAAAGTGCATATAACATAGAACCAGATATGCTCTTGCAAGGGTGCTATGTGTTTCATTTCTAGTACCTCTTTTTGGGGGGCTCGCATTTAGGATGTATTAAGAGTTTATTGTCCAAAATGAGGACAGCAGGCCTCTCAACCCTAATAATAAAGGAGGAGAGTATCATTCAGATGCCGGAAAGGCCATTATCAGGTGTCTGCAGATATTCTTTTAACTCAATTGCCAGACGCAAGGGCCTAACCTTAGACAGTGTGTGTGAATTTACAACATTAAATGTGTGACTCGCACCCACTCTTCTGTTAGTAGAGAAAGGAAGGACATATATTCAGTAATTAACACACATCTAAACTCATTGCCTCTAAGCGTTAGCTAATTCTTTTTTATCAGATCTTGATAATACCTGGGCAATGTGTTTTGCAGAGATGAGCTCAACCATAACCATAGAAGCATGCCATCCTTGTTTCAGGCCAAAAATTTCAAGGCAACCATCATCTGCATGGGCTTCCACAAAACCCCTCTATGATTTCACAGGAAAACAAAAAGAAAGCATTGTTACTCTTGATGATGTATAACAGTTGGTAGTATGTTATATGTTAGCTTTCATCTTCAAATCAGATGTGAAAAGCGGCTACAACTTCCTATCTTTATTCTGAAGTTTATCACAACCACATTCTAGGTATGGATAAAGCATGACAGTTGAGAATATATGATATACTGCACTAACACTGCCATCTATTTGTTAGGTTTAAAAATTAGAAGTTGCAAAACCTTAGAGAAAAACATCACTAGGGCCTTGGGCTTTTTTGCTCAAATTATTTGTTGCAAGTAGAGAAACTGCACAATTCGCAGAACCTAAAACTGAGTGACTAGAAGCTCCATCATTTTCTCTGATGACAGAACTATACAACAAACAGTACAACAACAACAACAAATCCAGTGTATTCCCACAAGTAGGGATACAACAAACAGTACATAAAACTTAAAGTTGACTAGAAGCTGAAAACAGTATTTCTGAATATAGACCATCTTAATATTAATATAATATTGCTATTATTATCAATTTAAAAAAAAAATATGGACCATATTCAGAACTTTTGCAAACTGACATTTTGTAGAGTTATTTGTCTGACAACCTAAATAAAACAATTAATACTTTCTATTTAAAATGTTAGGCAATTTCCAACCAAATAACCCTATTTTACAGTGGTTTCAGAAATGACTAATTTAATTATTAATTACTGAATCATGAGCTTTATCTCCTAAAAACAAGTCTATTTTCCCAAATTCATTAACTACCTGTGACCAAATTTAAGTGCAATAAGTTTCAAATTGATCTCTATATAAATAGTGTAAATTAGAGTGGATGAAAAAGGACCGATGTAAAATGGAAGTGTGATATGCCAAAGCCACTATGTCCACACAGCTAACTACAAAAGAATACCTTCTCCAAGTACTCTGGCTTCAAATGACCCCATGGATTCCTTCCACCGCCATAGCTAGGGAGATTCAGAGTGACAATAGACCGAACACTACAATACGATAGAACGACAGGTAAAATGAACGCATAAGTAAAAATTTGATGCATGTAAAACTCAGTCCATTAGCACTATATTTCATATTACAAAATAATATTATCGACTATTTGTCAAAACATCATAATGACAAGAGATATATAATAGTAAGCTATCCTGGCAATTCTGCATCACATGATAGACATAAAGTACAACACTGTAATTAACACTACTACAACAACAAAAAACTCAGTGTAATTCCACAAATGGGGTCTTGGGAGGGTAGAGTGTACGCAGACCTTACCCCTACCTTGTGAGGGTAGAGAGGTTGTTTCCGATAGACGCTCAGTTTAAGGAAAATGAGAAAGAAGCAATAGCAATAACAGCAAGCAGTAAACACTGTAATAAACACTACAGGACAAAAATCAACCTTGAAGGAACAGGGACTTGCTCCCACTTTGAGCTGTTGACCTTCTTAACATATAGTCGCAAAATATTATTCAGTCCCCTGCATCAATAAAAGTAAGCACAGTATCTTGAGAAAAAATATATCAGGGATGAGAAGCACGATTGAGTACCACTACTTTAAAAACAATCTCTCTGAAGTAACAATTACAATAACAATAAAGGAAAAAAATATATTTCCTGATATCTTTCTTGAAATGAAAAGAAAAACTTGAAATCACACCAAAAACAAGTAAATTGTTTCCAGAACAGTTTCGAAGGTAAAAAAAAGTAACATCTCCAAGCGTATGTGTTGGAAGGAAAAGAGGGGACACAGAATATACATGACCATTCATGATAATAAAATACTTCCAGACCAATGCTAAGTTATCCGTATATAGAGGGAAACAAGTAACAACACATGGCAAACAATATCTAGTGAACTTCGTAAGAGCAAACAGACATTCACTTTCTTTGAGATCGATTTGAAATCATTTTGATTATTAAATATAGTAACTGGTCACAAAGTTTTCTTCTGGACTCCTTGGATCCTTAGGGAAATACTTTTTGCTGGCTTCAAATAGTTTTTGAAGATTTCCCTTTGCATTTGGTCTAAGAATGAATTTACATCTAGTTTAAAAAATAAAAGCTGCCATTTGTTTGAGGGATAGAGCAGTACTCTTCTCTAATTTCTGATGAAGAAAATTAGCAGTACTCTTGTCTAATTACACCGAAACGTTGCTGGTGCATTAGATTTTTTAGTTCTCAGATTTGCAGCACAAAAGCTGATAGTTCAATTTAACTTAAAATGCATTCGTCTTAGAGTTTCTCATCGTCCACGCCGATCCTGTTATATTAATTTAAGGATAAGCAAGCAAATCGATAATCAGGAAGATGGGAGAAAAGAAAGAGCAGAAAGCATGATGTCACTAGTGAGAGCTTCAACAAACAATTAGACAAGCTACAAATTGGCAAGTGAAACACATGATTATGCTGAAACACAATTGTCACGCTGTAAGAGCCAGATGAAGAAGCTCACAGCTAAACTTCAGTATACGAATACGTGCCAAGAGAAATAAATTTGGATATTTTATGAGATGTCAATCTTCATGCCAAAACTGCATTTGTGGTTTAATTGTTGGAACATGAAATAAAGTGGTTCTCTTGTGCAAGACTCACGTATTGCTAAGGAAAGGGACAATTTAATTGAATGTTTAAAGTGACAAAAAAGAAATGAAAAAGAACATTTACCATTCAAATGGAAAATGAAAAAAAAAGAATATTAACAATATTTACAATCACTATTTAATAATATTAGTATTAGAATTGTTATTAGAATTGTGATAAATCGAAATTCTATATCGCTATATTAATCCTTATGTTCTAGAATATTCAATATAATATTGAATAGTTAATAACTAAGATTCCAATTCCAATAGTTTAGTCAATTACTATGCATATAAGATTTATGTTATGTGGGCCCGCTTAGCTCAGAGGTTAGAGCATCGCATTTGTAATGGGATGGTCATCGGTTCGATTCCGATAGCTGGCTTTTCCCTATTCTTTTTTTTATTCCATTTTTTAGATGATTGATAATGTTCCTTTGATATCAAAGAATATTGAAATAGTGCCTTCTTCCTTTTCCAGAAGCAATCAATTTATTATAGGAACTTCCAATCTATGATATACTGGACAAGAGAGAGGTGCGAAAAGTTGTAAGTTCATGCATGCAACTAACATAAGAAGGTACATAAGAAACATTTTTTGGTAAGCTTGTGACAACTACAAGAGTGGGATGAATTAAAAGGCATCAGGCATCAAACGGGTGTTGAGTAAGTTATTCTAACCTCAAACCAGGGTCACTGCTACATGGTGTAAAGAACCAGCCTTGCGTGCAACTATATCCTGAGTAAATCAACTGGAACAAATGCTTCGTCAATACCTAGAACTTCTGTCCCTTGAAATTAAATAATTGCACTTTGGTAAAGTTAAAATATCATTTAACTATATGAATCTCAAAACTACTATACATGCAGATTCAAAGTGACAAATCAAAGTAACAAACAGAAAAAGTGGCTATAATACATCCTAGGATAGTAATTCACTTTCAGTCAAGGAGCAGTAAAACATCCATCAACTAATAAAGACAATAAACCAGCTAGCAATCATATCCGTGCAATGAGATATCTCAAATAAGTTCATGATAGAAAAGCATCAGGACCATACAACATGACTATTATGGAAGTTTTTGAAATTACTTGAATACCCCAGTTCCCTATTCCAAGGGAAGCCGAAAAGTTTGAATTTCCCATTAAAAGTAACCCAAGCACAGGACACCCAGTAGTGGTCTTAGCGATATAAGGATCAATATTTTTGGGTCTCCCCCACAAATGAATTACTACAATGCTGGAGCAGAAGAGGATGTGACCAAAGTTCCAAACCAGTATGGAAGTACATACCTGCATGTATCCAATGGGTGGTATGGATGAAAGGAATAGACTTTTTGAAAGCAGATTTGAGAATATTTTAAGGCTAAAATACGAGTGTATTCTTTTTGTTATCGTTTTTGGTGTGGAGTTTAGAAGATTGCAGATATTTGTTTTTACAACAGAAAAATATGTTGCGTCCAGCTTCGAAAATCAATGGATATAGAAGACTGCAAATACCTTCAGAGCTCTATTTCAATTAGAGACCCAATATGAGATCCAATGCTTATCAGTCATAATGTTCAAAAAGAGAATTTTCAGCTCAAGGAAGATGTGTGGTAAACTACATTTTACATTTAAGCATCCAGCATAATCTTTCCCCAAAAATTTCTTCTAAAACATCTCAAAGCAATGTAATTTTGAGAAAAAAAAATCCACATAAAACTTTCTCAAGAGCTCAACAAAATGTCAGACAGTGGATTTCTTCAATTTGAAAGGCACAGCATGAAAGTACTCAGTTTAGTCTTTATCCCATTTTCAGCACTTCACACTAGAAGATCCTCTAAGTGCAAGTTGCTTCAATTGAATACAGTAAATATAAATCAAATCCTACTGATCAGCTGTTCCTTTGTCAACACATAATTCCATCTATTTACATGTGTGAGGGAATGGGAGGTAGGCAGCCTACCCAGATGCAAGCATTAGTTACTGATTCCACGGCTCGACTCTGTGACCAATAGGCCATACGGAGACAACTTTACCGTAGCTCCAAGGTTCCCTTCAGCCACCGGGCTTTCAGCGTTTATAAAAATGTCTGCATCTAGGACTTAATATGCTTCACTAAAAATAAGTTCTGACAAATCTTTTATTTAAATTTCTTCAATGCTTTCCTTATGATAGGTGTTGCTTTCTCCACATTTCTTCATTGACAAGCATAGACACTTTTTCAAATTAATCAAGCAAAAGGGAAAAAAATAAATAAGAAAGAAAGATCAAGAGATTCCTTAATAAAAAACCAAAAATATTTCAAAAAATTTATGATCAAGGAATAAAAAGCACCAACCTTGTTTGATACGGGACCTTGTGCAAGGTATGGCTTTTCGTTCCGTAAATGATGGAAGCCATAGGCTACCTGTGCATCCATTCCTGCATTGAAAGTTATAGATATCAGTTATTGCAGACTTATTTTAAAATCTCGCGAACCAAATAAAGGGAATAATGATTGTGACAACTGAGTGAATGATTCTGATTCCCTTTGTTGGTTATTCTGCCCTCATTAGTTTGTCAATTAATATCTTTTCTCTCAAGGCAGAATAAGGTTTGGTGCATAGACACAAAGAGTTGTTTCTTTCATTCCTGATTTAAATTATAAGAAGATTTTACAGATTAAAGATGCTGGTACAAAAGAGGTAGTTACTAAGAAGGCCAAAAGAACATGGAACTCAGTTCCACCAGCAATTTGGGGCAGTGTGAGAGAAAGAATATAGGAATTAAAAGCAACAAGGAAAATGCTTAAACACAGGTCTATCTTTTTGTTATCTTTTTAGTGCAGATTGGTACTTGTACATGATGTAAATGCTATTCTACATCGAATCACTGAACTGCACATCTGTAACATTTTATGCAGTAACTGCTTAGTGCTGGTTTAACATCAATAAAATACCTTATCAAAACAAAAACAAATATTAAGAAAATTGGAGTTCCGGACAAGTTGTACTTAGATTAAGAAATCCCTTAAAGCCATATGTTTCATTACTACAATATTTAAGCAAATTGCATCAGTTGACTATAAGAGAAGCATCAGCTGACCATCTAGACCCTTTAATTACATATCTAAGCAAATTGCAGACATAAGAAAAGTGCTAACATAGCATGCATTCCGGCAAGGTTTTCACTCTTTAGCAAACAAAACCAGTATCTATACATAAATATAAATTGCTCACCTGCAGGTAAAAGTAAGTGTAGTAGAAAAGTCCGAATAAAATACCCTAACAGATTCTAGAAAATGAAATACTGAGAAGAAGAATAAATCAAAGTACTGTCTAGGTAAATCAGCCTAAAAAAGAGACTAGATTTTGGGGCCTATAGCAAAATCATTTTGTGTATATATTTGTAAAGGTTGTAGAAGCATCACCAAGGGCATTAAAGTCAGTTTAAACAGCACTAATTGATAAAGATGGAAAGAAGACATAAATAAGCAGGTAGCTATGAAACATTATGGACTAGCTTTATATGTTAAGATCTCAAAAGTTCACATAAATGATAATGATGTAAAGTATATACATGGCTTTTCCAAGATAGTACACAATTAATCAGGTATCATGCTCTCTTTCAATTTAAGCTATCAGTTAACTTAGATGAGTCTTGACGGTAAATTACTTCAATGACCTATTTAACATCATACCTATGCTAAAGTAGTTGTAGTATACTCCTTGATAGTTGGACAATTTCTTGGGCAACTCACCATCAATATCCAATTCCTGCACAACAAAACCACAGCAAAATCGGTAAAACAGAAAAGAAACGTTAGGTATGCTTATTATCTGCCATATTAAGGAAAAAGGAAAAACATAATATTAAATAAAATTCATTAAAGCAATTTGTTGACTGAATGACTATTTGCCAAGTACACTTAATTGAAGATAAAGAGGAAATAATGAAGAAAAATATTAGAGTAGCAGCAAACAACTAAGACCCTCCATGAGCTGAATGCAGGAAACAGATACATGTAGTCAACCACAAAACAGTGGAACAATACTTATTCCAGTTGAGATCTAATACGAAGGTAATTAGAAAGAAAAAGTAATAAGCCATGTCCATATACAGCTAAACAATTTGTAAAATGAATGTAGAGTGACCTGATCAAGAGAGGCATCCTCAGTAGGTTTCAGAGAATGAGGTGTTTCCAGTTTTTCCCCAGCGGGCATTGATATTACAAGATTCCAACTGCAAATGAATGTTGTTATTTCATTAAGCAGCTCAGAGTAAAACAAGCCACAAATAATTGAGATAGAAATCGAAGAAGAAAGAAGAAATGAAATATATCCTTCCTAAAACTAATATTTCCTGCCAGTGCCAGAAATTCATCTTTAAGTTTGCAAAAAGCTTGAGTTCATTAGGAGCATATTGACATCCTTTAACTGGTATTTTGTTGCAGAATTTTACTTGCACAAGGAAATGGAGAAAAGGAAACATTGACAAGTAATAAAAGTTAAAACAAAGAAAAGGAAGCCATTCTTGTGCACCAAGGAGCAAATAAAAGGAAATAGTAGCAGTTCAAAAAAACTTGGTCGCAAATTTCAAATTTAGATGAATTTTAACAGATATTTCAGAAAGAAAAATCATAATGACGTCATAGAACTTCAACAATCTTCAGCAATTTAATTGAATATCTTGTAAGTAAAAGCAGTATCATTATCATGAAACTTGAAAAAATGCTATCAAGAACTATGCAAAAGACGTCACCTATCCAGATGGTTAATTGGACCTGTTGCAACTCTGTCAAGAATACTTTTTGTGGCTGACTTCCAGTTAAAAGGAAATGACCCACCCTGAAAAGAAGATTTTAAGGAAATTCGGAAAAGCTAGACAGAACAAGAACAAGAGCTGGAAAACTGATGCACGTAGAAGCTTACCCAACCAAAACTCCTGGACAAGTCATTTCCTGTGCCAAGTGGGATAATTCCTGTTGGTGGAACTGGCTCTCGACCCTGTTTCTTAAGCTCTCCAAGGCAGCCAAGAATCCATCCAACAGTGCCATCACCTCCTGCTGCCTGCCAAACCAGATTTAATTAAACAGCTCCTCAAATAAACTATATCCTTTTCGCAATAGTTTCCCGATAACAAATCTAAAATGCCAAAAAAATGCACTTGGAATCTACTATTGAATAGTTGAAAAAGACTCCAAATGACATCAACAGCATATCCATACCACGATTCTTATCCTTTCACGAGTCACTTTTGCACAGCTGTCACCAAGAGCAGCAAACTTCTCCAGGCAACTTAATCCATATTGAACAAACTCATGAGGCTTCACAACTGAAAGGTCAAGAACCTGGCACATTTTAAAGTAAAGATACAGAAAAAGGGATAAGAAAATGAATACCATTTGATACGGTATTAAAAATTCAACATAATTTACATAATATCATTATCAAACTGGATATTCTCATATAAACTTACGCCAACAAGCTAATCTACCCCCCCCCCCCCGGCCGACAGGCAGGCAGGCAATGTCAGAAATAGTGCCATCAGAGAAACCACAAAGCTTAAAATTTAAACCAATAAGCAATCAAAGCCTTGACAAACTACATTCAAAAATAAACATCAGTCTTATTTAGTATCAATATCTAAACTATATGCAACTCTCCTAACTTCCCATGACACATAAGATTTCATTCGCATGTTATCTAACTGGTAAGTAGATAAACAGAAGATAGATAAGACAGTCAATACCCGTTTTCTTTTGTCTTATTTTGCCACTTTGCCTTTTCACTGTGTTCTGGACTCCTAACTTTTCCAAGACATAACCGCGTAAAATGTGTCTGGTATGGATATAAGTATATATGGAGTTTTTTTTTTTTTTGATAGGCAGGATATTAGTAGTTTGTATTAATCCTTAAAAATATCCTAACCTACTAAAAGACGGACAAACCCGTGACCGGATTCAGGTAGCAAGCTCATGTCAGATAGGCTGTCTAATAAATTGCACCTGAAGAATTTTAGACCCTCAATGTCTGCTTGCTTTGTGAATGTGATACCTAAACACAAACATTGGGCGACCCGGTGCACTAAGCTCCTGCTATGCGCGGGGTCCGGGGTCCGACCTTTCCCCGGATCCCGCGCATAGCGGGAGCTTAGTGCACCGGGTTGCCCAATGTCTGTGTTCAGGTATCACATTCACAAAGCAAGCAGGACCATTAAGGAAAAGAATTTTCAAGGAGAAAGAAAGATTAAAAGAATGTTTTAACTAGCATTAAATACTTGTAATGTTGTTCTTTTTTCTTTTATTTTCGTTTCTTGGCTTATAAGATCTTCACCAAACTAGAGTAGCATGGGCCAAAAAAGGACCAACAGTAGTGCATAATCCACTTCTACTCTAAATTTGTTCAGCCATATAATGAACAACTTATATCATCTTGTTGTATTTTCTCTGCTATGGTAATACAGATGTACTCAAATTGAAACGCATCCCTATACCAAACTTAATAAATGGTTGAAATATATGCTCTGGGAAGCAGTTTAACACGAACTACTATCAGACTCAGTCTTGTATTCTGGACAATGTTGCGAAAACTATCAAATGTAACTAGTTAATTTCCCGAATTCAACATTGTGTATATAAACTTCGATGCACTTACTAGTAGCTGAATTTAAAAAATGAAAACCAAGTTTTACACAAATGTTTGCTTTCGTGATTGCTCACTTTAGCTCCTACATACAGCATAGCCATGACAAATTTACAGCAGACACTACCCAAAAGGTGTTCTACAGAACTTAAAACATGTTGCCATAATTCAAGTAGAAATCATATCAGCACTAAAAAAATTATAGCATACGCGCAAGCTGTTATTAAAAAAATGTAAAATATAGTATAACAGGCATAATATACGTACACCCAATGTCCCAACTCAATAGCCTTTTCACAAGTAACCCCAAATTGGGGGCCCCATTTTTCAAAAATAATATATTTAAAAAATAATATTTAGTACTTAGTATAAAATTAGAGTTTTTCTATAACAATTGCCTCAAAGAAAAGAAGTATTTTAAAATTATACTACTCCATTGATAATACCTAAGATCAAGCTATATTATCAATTAAAAAGAAATTATTAACAACTTTACATCTCAAAAAGTTAAAAAAATGAACTTCAAATAAAAACATATATCATAACATTCTTTTGAAGAGTTAGGCCTCACATTAAATATTGTTTTTATACACACATGTGCATTGAGCCGCCCCTGCCCCTATCAGTTTCAAAAAATTGTTATATTCCTTTTTTTTTTTAAAAAAAAGAAAAGAAGTGGAGAAGGAAGCCCTCGTACAAAATGTTTAAAGATTAAAAAGTTTGCATCACTTACTTGTGTAATACTAGTAAAAAAAAAAAAAAATCATAACTTATATAGCTATAGTAAGAACTCCAGTTCCATATAGCTATAGTAAAAAGAGAAGCCTTTAACTGCAGAAAGGAGAGGAGAAATGATGACCTGTTGTTCACCCATGAGTTCCTGCAACCTAGCTTTAAGCTGTGGGCCATGTCTTCCACCACTTTTAGAATTAATGAAGACGACGATGGGCCCCTCCGGCGGCTGAGGAGGCTCGGCCCCGGGGGCATAAGCCGTGTCGAAATGTCGCTTTACAGTTTCAGCGTCTACATCCTTACTCTGTATAGCCTCCCTGACCGCCACCCTTAAATACTCCGGCATCGTGATCCTCCTCCGGAGCTCCTCTTTCGATATTCTAACTCCGGCAAACGTACAACCTCTTATCGACTCTACTACCGACGACCTCCCCGACGCCCTTCTCCGACACTTCGCCGTCGAATCCATCACAAATTACACTTCCCTTTTGAGTCTTTAGTCAATTAGAATTGTGTAACGGAATCGGAATGGTAATAATAAATATAAGAGAGAGAGAGAGAGAGAGAGAGAGAGAGAGAGAGAGAGAGAGAGAGAGAGATAGAGATATGTAATGTGATTTGTGAGAAGAAGAAGAAAAGAGGAAAAGTATATATTCACAAAAGAAAGAAGGCGCTAAAGGCAAATGCCAGAGAGCCGAGGGAATTTGTTGACTTTCAAAAAGTGGTTTCTACTGTTACACACTTACCCCTAATAGTCACTTAAATTACTAGTTTGCCAGTGTCGTCTCAGAGGTTGCACCTCTTCGAATGACGGAAGACGATTCGGTTTACTATTGCAGTACTGCTTATAAAAGTACATCGTTTGAAAAAGAAAAAAAACTTAACTGTTTTGTTTAATTTTATTTAAACTTAAAAAAATGGATAAAAAACATCACAAAAATAATCTGTATTTATTATAATTTGTGTACCTAGAATAAAATAATTAAACTACAATTTACAATTTGAATCGCACTTTGCATATTTTCATTGACTATGGATGCGCAAAGTATGAGTCATACCGTATGACTATTTTTTAAGTTTATTTGATTCCTCTTTTTTGCTCATTTTAAAGATGATTTGTTATTTTATTAGGCATATATCAAAGCGCTAATAGAACCTAAGAGAGATTAGTGTTCCTCCATCAAGATTGCTTCTTCTTTTTTTCAATGGTTGTTTTGGGTTTTGTAGCCAATATCATACATGAAATTATTATTTTTCTAATCTGTTATATATATACACACACACTCTTACTAGGAAGCTCATTTTTGTTTATACATTTGTCTAATACTAAATAGTTTATTCTTAGTTTCTTTCAGAAACGAAAACTAATATGGCAAAACTCAAAAATATCCTTAAAGTTCAAAGGTCTTACAAAATCGTACAAAATTCAAAGGCTATAGTATGCTTTTGCATCAATTTTCGATGTAAAGTTATTGGATAAGGTATATAATATAGATTAAACTAGTTAAGATGTTTGATTGTTAGCTAGTTTCCTCATTTCCCGCTCTTATTTATTCTCCCGTGATATTGCACATATAACAATGTTTGACTAAGCATAAATAGTCTTTTAGGTGAAGGAATCAGGATTTTTATCAACGAAATTTAAATATAAAGAAGTAAACACTCAAAAATATCAAGAAAATTCAACATCTATTATATATACATAAAAAAATATTTGACCATATATATAATTTTTTGACAAAGAGATTTAGCTAAACACACTTCTGTCACTCTAGCTCTGCACATGGGTCAAAACTATTAAACTCCCTCCTTTTGTTTTTATTTCTTTTTTGTATTGGACTCTTTAGAACTACGTATAGTTGGAGAGCCACGCTCTGTAAGAATGACAGTTGTACTATCCGATGTGATCTAATATTAACGATCTAATATTAACAATATTATTGTTATAAGCAAATAAAATAATAACAATAATAAACCTAGATTCCGAGACAAAAAGATAATGAAATTTATTGATCAACGTATGCAAGGGTGCTCCAGTAGATAGTTTCAACAACAATGGCAATATTGTAAAGTTATAAGTACTTCTTTAACTTCGCGGTCGAACTAATAAATTGATGGGCCCACGCGGCAGATGAACAAGTCCATTCGCATCCATACAACTGAAAAAACCGGCCATATAGTCATCGTTGGAATGCTTAGCCAATAGGAACTGGGAAGCTTCTCCCTTGTGTAAGTGTTTTAGATTTAGTGTCAGTTCTAGTATCTCGAACCATTTGACCGTGGCTTCCGTTTGTGGTCTCCGCCACATTGCCATTCTACTGCACATTTTTTATTTATTTATTACTCCATTCAAATTAATATATCTTCATTAGTTTATATACCTATGATCTATCAAGAAAACGAAATTAGAAAATGGCAATGGGACAGTGCGGATACAGGGCGGTGAGGGTTTGAGTGTTAGCGGGGCGGGGCGGGTTTGGAAATTTGCAGTTGCGTGACGGGACGGGATGGGTTCGGTTTTTAAATTAAAAAAATCATGCGAGGCGGGGCAGGGCGCGGGTTGGGGATTTTATTTTTTAAACTAATAAACTATACCAAAAATAGGAGAATGACAATATATAGGAATCTGTACAGAGTATCATGTCAATTATCAAAGTTACCAAAGTTTACATACTTTGCTTTGTTTCATCGATAGGAAATACCAGAAATAGCTAAAAACATAGAAGATAATTTTGATGGTGTTTCTTAAATCATCTTTGTGAAAATTAATGATTAGCAAATAGAACAAAATGCTTAGGCTTAAAAACAGAGTGTATCTTTATGCAAAATTTAAGTGGCAAATTTAAGATGTTGTGTAGATGTTTGTGGCATCTTTATATAATACAACTACGGCAAAAAAACAAACAAAAAAAGAGATTTTTTAAAAAAAAATTTGCAGTGCGGGGTGGGGTGGGTGAATGCGGGTGGAGTGTGGGGCCAGTGGATGCGGGTTTAAATCCTATGCGGGGCGGGGCGGGTTGAAATTGTGCGGGTTTAAATCCTATGCGGGGCACCGCCTGCCATACCGTACCGCACCGCCCAGCACCCGTACCACCCCGCACCGCCTGTCATGCCTAAACGAAATAACTATCGTATCTAGAAGTAGAAGAACAATAAATATACCGGCTAAAAATTACTACTATATTACCCCTCTGCGTCAAAAAGAATGTTGGAATATATTCGTTGTGCAAGAATCAATCTGATTTATTTTTTTGTTTGAAAATGAACATCAATTTTGAACTTCAACAACAACAACAACAACGACCCAGATTACCCCTCTGCGTCAAAAAGAATGCTGGAATATATTCGTTGTGCAAGAATCAATCTGATTTATTTTTTTGTGCGAAAATGAACATCAATTTGGAACTTCAACAACAACAACAACAAACAACAACAACAACAACAACATACCCAGTAAAATCCCACTAGTGGAGTCTGGGGAGAGTAGAGTGTACGCAGACCTTACCCCTACCCCGAAAAGGGCAAAGAGGTTGTTTCCAGGAGACTCTCGGCTCAACAGGAAAGACAATAATATCATAAAAGAAATAAGAGAAAAGACATGTAACAATAAAAGATACCAGAAAGAAAATAACCACAACAAATAAGTGAAAGGACAATAACACAAAATTATGCAAAACACCAATGTGAATACAACAAAGACCGCTAACAAACCTATCAATTTTGAACTTCGTTAGATAAAATTTAAATATTTCAAAACACTACATATAATAGTAGTACTATATATTAATCGTAAAAATTATTTAAATGTTTGAAATTTCTATCAGTAAATGATTCGATTTATAATACTTTTTATGACGTCTTAAAATATGTAACTTTAATTTTCAAAAAAAAATTTAAAGAATCCATGTTTAAATTCACATCTAATAGAGAGTGCTTTGACGCTCGAACTTCGAACCTTGCCACATAAAGTGAAATAGAGGCAGTATTATGACATTAAACCACAAAACTCATGTTAATTTGATACTTATACCTCTGGTGCCGTTACAAGTCCTTACTTCGGAAAGACTATGGAAATTTTGTGGAGCACTCTATTTTAGGTTGAGCTAACATGTATATTATCACTATATATGAAGTTTTTACTCAACTTTAATTTTAGGGAGGCAAGTCCTTCTCAACAAGGGCTTGGTTGCCTGAAAAATGCTTTTTCACAATGTGAGTCATTACATGGCGTTATCAAGCATGAATATATTTAATAAAGCATTGAATAAACCAACAACAAACAATTACTTGGTTGAAGATGTATCTACTCTTCATGTGGGATGTTTGCAATCACAAAAAATGGTGAAGGATGTCACATGTCACTGTGCCATAAAAACATGATACAAGCAACCACAGCACACAATTAATGAGGTAAGATAGATCATAGATCCTATTTCATTTTGTCCTTTGTAAGGGACCCAGATCATTTAAAGAAGAAGAGTAAAATTTGTGACTTGGATACACATTTTGGAACCAAGCTTTAGTTCCCATTAAGATCAGTAGTTGCATGAGCTGTATATGCGAAGCTACAGACTCAAGCACAATCTTTTTGAACTTGACGTTTCAATATTAATTTCTGAAGTTGTAGAACTGTTTAGTGCTATTTATATAGAAAGCGTCATTGTATTGGAGCAGCTGGATATACACCGTGTATGAGTCCAAATTTGATCAACCACGACCTATAATGAGTACGGTAAACGACCGGGTATTTTCGAGTCGACGTCCCGAGGGAGACGACCTTAGGGCAAAAGAAGAAACTGTATGACCCTTGCAGTAGAGTAAGCCCATTAGGGGACATTAAGAATATTCCGTCGAATATTCCTTGTATTTTGTTTCTTACAATTTAGAAGAGTTTCTCTCTAGTATATAAGGGGGACAAAAACCTTTGTAATGGGGTATCGATACTCTGGGAAACTTACTATTCTTGAATGAAAAGAAACTTATCGATACTATGGGAACCATCTTCTCTTTATCTACTAATTCATCCTAGAGATTATTATCTTCAGCTAAGATTTACCCCTTCATCTTCGATTGATTTGTCCAAAAGGTCTTAACATCTTTTGAGTCAAACAATTTGGCGTCGTCTGTGAGGATTTCTATAGCTGAAATCGTAGTTTTCATCTAGATCCTTGAAAGAAGCGATCATCTCTCTTCAGCTCCATAAAAACCGACGATGGCGGGAAAGGGAGAAGCAAGGTTAAAGGCAATAGAGGGTGTCACAAATAACCTCCTGAATTCCCTCAACGAGGCCAGGGGAGAACACACTGAAAATGCGACACCAAGTGTTATACTTGAGGGTGAGATCTCACCTCCTCCGCACGGAGATCTAACGATCTTGCACAAGGAAGGAACCTCAACATCCTCAGCAGGAGAAGCGCCACCAGCTGTCCAAAGTCTACTAGAAGAATGGTTAATGAGTGCCTTGAGCAACATGCTCGAGAAACTCATTCAGGGAGGCGTCGAAGACGCGCTACCCACAGAAATCGCAGCCGCTGCCGATGAGCCAAGCGCTACACGAACAGGTAACACCCGCACTGTTACTGATGTAGGTGACGATGCCCTTATGGCCATCTTAAAGAAAATGGGAGAGATGGAGAATGAGAACAAAACACTCCGCGACCAGATGAAGGAACATCAGGAAAGGGTCGACAAAATATCAGGCGCTCCGAAGCTGTTACCAAAATGCGACGTAGGCCGATTCGTTGAAAAACCATATAGCGAAGGGGCAGCTCCCCATTCTATTCCAAAGACCTTCAAAATGCCGCCATATGTAAAAATATATAATGGTACCACGGACCCAGAAGATCACCTGATCCACTACGTTACCGCAGTAAAGGGTAACGATTTATCAAAGGAACAGGTGCCATCTATACTGCTGAAAAAGTTCGGCGAAACTCTGACAGGAGGAGCGCTGACATGGTACTCTCAGCTACCAGTACGATCGATATCCACATTCGAAGAAATGGCAGATAAGTTTGCCACCGCGCACGTGGGAGCGAAAAAGGCATCTAGGGTCAATGATATCTTTATCATCAGGAAAACGATGGGCGAGGGACTTCGGGATTTCCTAGCCCGATTCAACAGAGTGAGGATGAGCCTACCAAACGTGTCTGAAGGGATGGCAGTAGCAGCCTTTCAAAATGGGCTAAACAGAAATGGGTCGAAAGCAACCAAAAAGCTACTCAGCAGACTCATGAAGTACCCTCCTACCACGTGGGAAGAAATCCATAATGCCTATTGCGCCGAAGTAAGGGCAGACGAGGACGACCTGAATGGCCCGCTTCAATGATTGACATCAATCAAGATCAAGACCAGGAAAGATAGCCGTCATGATGGGCGAAGGGAGCAACTACCACGCTTCAATCGAGAAAGACACCAGCCCTATATCCAAGTATCCAATCCTCCACCTCCACGACATGCAGATGTCGCGCCTCAACATACCGCACCTCCCAAAACGAAAGAGGTATGCCTCCACTACTATCTGCTCATAACTTTTGTGTTTCCCCTTCAGAAATAGTGTATGCACTGGAGAAGCTCGGCACTAAGGTGTAGTGGCCGTAAAAGATGAAGTCGGACCCTAGCGCAAGAAGGTCAAACATCTTATGTGAATTCCACCAAGAAAGAGGACACAAGACCGAAGATTGCATAGGTCTGCGGCAAGAAGTAGTTAGGATGTTAAACCAGGGGTACCTGAAAGAACTGCTAAGCGATAAAGGATGGGCCAACTTCGCTTGAGGGCGCGACCCACCTCAAGGATCTCTAAAGCCACCATCACCAGCCCGTACCATACAAATGATCATTGGCGGCGGTGACGACACAGGTAATCAACCATGTGAAGTTCACTACCACGCATAAACTCAAACGGACAGTCGCCCACGAACGGTATGATGACCTCGAAGATAGTATCATCTTCGATAAGTCAGATACCGACGGTTTGTCTTTCCCTCAGTATGATGCTTTGGTTATAACTTTATGCATCATTGATACCGATGTAAAAAGAATCATGGTGGATGATGGAAGCGGCGCGTGTATTGTTCACCCATGAGTTCTCATGCAAATGAGGCTTGAGGATAAAATAATATCGTGTTGCATAACACTGACGGGTTTTAATAATGCAGTAGAGCGAACATCTGGAGAAATAGTGCTACCCATCCTGGCAGGAGGGGTTACTCTAGAGACGGCATTCCACGTCATGAACCAGGAAACAGCCTATAATGCCATCATAGGGCGACCATGGATACACGCCATGCGAGCCGTCCCGTCTAGTTTCTATCAAGTAATCAAATTTCCCACCCCATAGGGGATATTCAGCATCCGAGGCGAGCCACGCACAGCCCAAGAATGCTACCGGATCGCCCAAGATTGCACACACACCAAACAAATAAAAGGGGCAAGTGCGGAGGCATAGCAATTAGCCATGTCGGGAACCAAACCCGACATATAAGTGGAGGCCATCAAAGACCTGGATATCGTAGAAGCTTGCAAGGCAACCATAGAGGATCTCGATCCCGTCTAATTGGATGACACCGGTAGCACAAAAAAGGCTTATGTTGGACACAACCTCTCGGAGCCAGGTAAGTATCGTGAATTTTTAACTAACAACGCCAATTTGTTTGCTTTCTCCCACTCAGATATGCCAGGAATCCCAAGGGATATCGCCACTCATAGACTAAATGTCGACCCATTTTATCCGCCGATACGGAAAATAAGGAGAAAGTTCAGTGTCGCAATCAATGAGGCAGTCAGCGAGGAGGTGGATAAATTACTCGCCAACAGTTCCATCAGAGAATCGAAATACCCCCAATGGGTCGCCAATGTGGTCATGGTCAAAAAGAAGAACGGGAAATGGCGAATATGTGTGTTAACTTCACCGATCTGAACAAAGCATGCCCGAAGGACTCCTTTCCATTACCTCACATCGACCAACTTATCGATGCGACAGCGGGGCATGAACTGCTGAGCTTCTTGGACGCCTACTCCGGTTACAACCAAATTCTAATGGCTGAAGAGGATCGAGAAAAGACAACTTTTGTCACTCACCAAGGAATGTACTGCTATAAAGTGATGTCGTTCGGGCTCAAGAATGCAGGGGCCACGTACCAGAGGTTAGTCACCAAAATGTTTAAAGAACAGCTCGGCAAGACCATGGAGGTTTACATCGACGACATATTGGTAAAGTCGACAAAGAAAGAGGATCACATTGGCCATCTGAAGGAAGCCTTCGAGATATTAAGGCAGTACGGGATGAAGTTGAATCCCGAAAAGTGCGCCTTCAACGTAACTTCAGGAAAATTCCTAGGTTTCCTCGTGTCACAAAGGGGAATAAAAATCAACCCAGATCAAATCAGGGTTATCGACGCAATACCAGAGATACTGACCAGCAAAAAGCAGATGCAGAAGCTAACAGGGAGAATAACCGCCCTATCAAGGTTCATTTCACGATCCTCGGAAATATGCCACAAATTCTTCAATGTGTTGAGAAAAGACCACGGGCTGCAATGGAACGAAGAATGTATCGATGCCCTGAGAAAACTAAAAGCGTATCTATCCTCGCCGTCATTACTCATCAAAGCGGACCCAGGTGAATGTCTACTTGTGTATCTAGCAGTTTCCGAAGTTGCGGTAAGCGTAGTCTTGGTCCGTGAAAATAAAGGTACGCAAGTGGTGACAACCTTCCCCCTAAGGGGTATCCTACACAAACCCGAACTATCGGGTAGACTTGCCAAATGGGCCATAGAACTAAGTGAGCACGACATAACATACCAACTGCGAATTGCCATTAAGTCGCAGGTGCTCGCCAACTTTGTCGTTGATTTCAACACGGAAATGTTGCCCCGAGGTATAACAGGAAGCACTCCGCACTTCTACACATACTGACCTCTGGGTCATCTACACTGATGGTGCCTCTAATGCCTCGGGATCGGGACTGGAACTCGTCTTCGAGGTCCCTACAGGCGAAGTAATTCGCTAGTCCATACGATGCCCCGAGATGACTAACAACGAGGCCGAGTATAAAGATATGATTGCAGGTTTGAAGTTAGCCCTCAAATATGGTGCTCGACGACTCGTCCTCCACTGTGACTCTCAACTCATGGTGAATCAAGTCACTGGGACTTTCCAAATCAAAGAGTAGAGACTACAAAGGTACCAGGCGAAAATCCACAAACTGCTGCCAGAATTCGATGAATGCCGCCTCGACCAAGTACCCAGGGCGTAGAATATTGAAGCAGATGGCCTCGCTAAATTAGCTGCGGCCACCAAGAATATCAACAAGGAAAACGTGTTCACCCTCCTTCATTCCGCAATAGACCACGTCGAGGTACATTCCATAAACTTAACTTGGGATTGCCGTAACCTCTTCGCAACCTATTTGCAGGATGGTACGCTCCCGCAAGATAAAAAAGAAGCCAAAAAACTCCGGGTACAGGCAGCCCGATACAGCCTAGTAAATGTTGATCTCTACAAAAGAACGTTCGGCAGCCCCCTAGCTAAATGTCTTGGACCATATCAAACAAGATGAGTAATGGAAGAAGTACACGAAGGGCACTACGACGCCCACACGGGAAACCACGCCCTCATCCGATGCCTCATCCGCACCGGCTACTACTGGCCTACCATAAAAAAAGAAGTCGCGGACTATGTTCGGAGATGCGAGCAATGTCAAAAGTATGCCCCTATGATACATCAATCAGGGGAACTCCTTCATTCCGTCACTTCGCCATGGCCATTCATAAAGTAGGGAATGGACATAGTCGACCCCTCCCAGCAGGACGAGGTAAGGTACGCTTCCTTTTGGTTTTAACTGATTATTTTTCTAAATGGGTGGAAGCAGGTGCATACACTCAGATACGTGAGCAGGAGGTCATCGCATTCATATGGAAGAACATTATATGCCATTTTGGCATCCCCAAAGAAATTAGCTGCGACAACGGACCTCAGTTTGTCGGAAAAAGAACGACAGGGTTTTTTGAAAAATGGCACATCAAATGAATACTCTCCACACCATATCACCCTGCCGCCAATGGTCAAGCCGAATCCTCCAACAAAGTAATACTGAATATATTGAAAAAGAAGCTTGAGGATGCTAAAGGGTTATGGCCTGAACTACTATCGGAAGTGTTATGGGCATACCATACCACGCCAAAAACCAGCCCAGGAGAAACGCTATATTCACTGGTCTATGGGACTGACGCAGTTATACCCGTCGAAGTCGGAGAATCCAGTTTGAGATACTCCAACGAGAGCGGACCAAGCAACGACGAAAGTAGGCTACAAGATCTGGATAAAGTCGAAGAACGGAGAAACATGGCCCACATAAGAATGGTAGCCTAAAACAGTAGGTAGATAGATACTACAACAAGAGAGGCAAGGTGCGACCACTCAAAGTTGGAGACTACGTCCTCAAGGCCAAAACACAAGCATCAAAAGACCCTAATAAGGGAAAATTGGGAACGAACTGGGACAGACCATACCAAATTGTAGCTGCAACAAACAAAGGAGCATTCCAATTAGAAATAATGGAGGGAAAATTACTCCAAAACAACTGAAATGTCGCCCACCTCAAGTACTTCCACTTCTAAAAGAAGGCGTTGCCTAAGTCGTACTTTTTTCCCCTCACCCGGGTTTTGTCCCAATCGTGTTTTTCCGGGGAGGTTTTTAACGATGCGGCGAGGGAGACACCTCAAGGATCGAAGTGATGTTCATTACGTCGACATGGTCTCCAGAACGAAGTAATGAAGGGACTGGATATAGATAGTCGAATCAGTCGAACCTCCATTAAATGTGCATAGTCGACATGTGATTCTCACAAATTTAATCAAATCTCCATTGTATGTGCAAAGTCGACATGTGATTCTCACAAGAATTTAATCAAATCTCCATCGTATGTGCAAAGTTGATATGTGATCCTTACAAGTATATAATTAAACCTTCATTGCATAAACAAAGTCATGTCTTCCTACGGGAATATGATCAAAATCTCCAAGAAGAAATGGCCAAGGCCATCGACGACAATATAGGTTCGACCTCGTTCGAACTACGACGGGATTCTACTTCGATGACAGTTCGAAGCAACATCCCAATAGCCAAGGCCATCAACCACAATATAGGTTCGACCTCGTTCGAACTACGACGGGATTCTACTTCGACGACAGTTCGAAGCAACATCCTAATGTCCAAGGCCATTGACGACAATATAGGTTCGACCTCATTCGAACTACGATGAGATTTTACTTTGACGACAGTTTGAAGCAACATCCCAATGGCCAAGGCCATCGACGACAATATAGGTTCGACCTCGTTCGAATTACGACGGGATTCTACTTCGACGACAGTTCGAAGCAATATCCCAATGACCAAGGTCATCGACAACAATATAGGTTCGACCTCGTTCAAACTACAATGGGATTCTACTTCGACAACAGTTCGAAGCAACATCCCAATGGCCAAGGCCATCGACGATAATGTAGGTTCGACCTCGTTCGGACTACGACGGGATTCTACTTCGACGTCAGTCGAAGCAACATCCCGATAGCCAAGGGCGTCAACGATATCATGGGATCAATAAATGCAAGAAAGAACAAGTCGACAAAGTAAATTTTACATTACAGCAAAACACTATTTACACTTGCCCCTACAAACGGGCCCAAGTATGCCCCATGCAAAAACCCCTAAACAAAAGCAAGTACAAACAAAAACCACGCATCATCCCCAGTTAGGTAAGCATCTTCATACCACGAATTTGAAGAAAGGCGGTTCGCATCATTAGAGTTGATATCAACCCCGTCAGGTGTGAGGGGGTCGTACCCGCATGACTCATGAGCTGCACGAGCCTTGGCGTGCACAACCTGAACCTACGCCTCAATAGCCCTTCCCTCGGCGTGAAAAGCCTTATACACATCAAGTCGAGCCTCCGCATGGAACCACAACTCGTATAAACGATGAGGCACAACCGCATCGGCTGAGGCACGAGACATAGAAGGCTGAAAACGTCGACTCGCATCCTCCGCCCTCAGTGAGGCCATTTGTCCATTTAGTGCAGTCAACTCTGCCTCCAGCTCATTGACACGCCCTTCGAGCCCTACAACCTGACGACCAGAGGCTTCATTCTCTTCAGTCAACTCAAACCTAGAAATGCGGAGCGCATCTTCTAGAGATACTGATTCAGAAATAGTTGTTGCCAGTTTAACAGTACCAACGCTCGGCTCGCACTTAAGCCCCTCTACCGCTGCTGCTTTCGCATTCAGCTCAGTGGTCAAACCGGCCACCTTTGCCTGCAAGTTGGCATTTTCGGCCATAACACCCTACTCAACTCAAGCTCGTCGTCCTTCACTTTGAGGGAAGCCTCGAGCTCGCTATTACGAGCGATAGTTTTCATGAGCTCCTCATCCCGCTCCCTCAACTCTTCAATCTTACGCTCTAATTGGTCCTCCCGCGTGTGAATACCTAATTTTTGCGCTATTTTAACACCTCCTAAAGTTATTAGTGTTTTTATTATTTAATAGTTGTTTTTATTTTGTGTGTTTAATTGCGTATTTTCGATCATAAAAATATCAAAAATAGTTTTTTCTTCATTTGCGAATTTTAGAAATTAAATACATGTTCAATAGGTGAATTAATCTAGTTAATAGATCCTTGGAATAAGTTATTTAATTATTTTATTTGTTTGTATAAAATTTAGTTTAGTAAGTTTGAATAAGGAAGAAATTGGGCTAAATTTGAAAGATAAAATGGCCAAGAGTGCAAGATAAGGGGCTGTCATTGAAAGGGTCCGAAACTACGTAGTTTTGCCTCAAAACTACGTCGTTTCATTAAGTGAATCAAGATTAAATCTCATACATTCATCCCTCCCTCATCCAATAGTCCACAATCAATCTTCCAACTAGGTATTTAAGACTTCGAAATGCTGAAATTTTGCCCTCATTTCTCCCATAATTATTTTCTCCTCCCTCTCTCTTCTCTCTCTCTTTCTCCATAACTGTCGCCCCTCCACCACCGTCGGAAATCGCCCACCGGCGGTGGACCACCTCCAAACCATCTCAGAATTTCACCATGTAATCTCCAACACCTCCTCTTTCCATATATCCAAACCAAATCCTTCAAAAAAACCTCAAACTACTTGAATTTTAGATCTAGGAAATTTTTCCGTCACTTTTTTGCCCAAATTCTTGAAGCTCCGGCTACTACCACCCCACAATACCTATATCAATGGATAGAACTCCTTAAGACCTACCTATTGATTCCAATTCTACCCTAAAAATTCGGTGATCAAAATCCGGCCAAATTCCGGCAACCTCCCCGAACACCCTCTTTTGGCATACCACCATTTTTTCGGCCTTTTGATTTGTAAAATGGTAAAAATTCTATTCTTTTTCATGACTGATTTTTTATTTTATTTTTAGTTTTCAGATTTTATTTTATCTTTTATTAATTATTTTAGCATTAGTTTTTGATGTTCGAAATATTAAATTTTCTGTTTTGCACTTGTTGAAGTAGTAAAATAGTTTTGTATTGATGAAAGTGAGGTAGTGAAGAATAACTTGAGAGTATAGGGTAGTTGTTTGTTTGTTTTTTTACTGCTTTAAGACTTTGTGAATACAATACTCAAAAGTCATTTGTTTGGTCAGAAAATATAGACTTTTGGACAATTTTTGAATAAAAGTCTATCTTTGAATAGTGAAGAGCAGATTTTGTTTGAAATACTCTCTGTTGGACAAGATTGAACCAAAAAAGTCTTGCTTTTGAATTTAAGAGAAGATTTTGTGGAAAAATATGTCAAAAAGATTAATTTTTAATCTTGAAATAGCTGTTTGTTTCTCAGATATAAAGAAAGGGGAGGACACTCCATCTGATGGAAGAGCTCTACACACAAAAAAGAGGGGGAAAAATCAGTAGCTATAATATCCCTTAGCAGCTTTTGTGAGTTGATTCTTAAGTGAAAAACTTGTTTAAGGAAAATAGAGTAGTCTTGAAAGATTTTTCTGGAGTTACATAATTGTACTGTTTTGCTGGGATATTTCTAGTTTATATTTTTGAGTTTGAATCTGCCGGTTATCGCTGTCTTTTGCTATTGATTTTGGAAAGAGTTGACTCTGATGTATTTGTTCTTCTTTCTGTTGTCCAGGTAATTTTCGGATCATGTAAACTCATAAAATCGAGTTGAAATGAAAGATAATGATGCTGGGAAATATTAGTAGCTTCATCCTTCTATAATAATTCATTTGTATATGCTCTTGAATGTTTGATAATGTTATAACGATATGTTAGTTAATTAAATTGTGTTAAGCATTTTTAATTATTTTTATTTTTTGCAAAACATTAGATATAATTCCACTGGGCATTTGGTTGTCTGAAAGGAGCATATATATATATTAAAATTTGAACCCTTGTAGCTATGTTTGTCCCTTTGTTGTCACCAAGCTAAGTTTTTATTATTATTATTATTATTATTATTATTATTATTATTATTATTATATTTTAGAGTCTCAATAATCCTTTTTTTATCTCTTACAAATACTTATTTAGTAAGGTAGTTAAGTTGTAGATTAGAAAGACAATCTGTAAACTTATTTTTGTAAATAGTTGGCGACGGATTGCAAATAGCAAGATAGGGCCAAATCTGTGACATAGCCTTAAAAGGTCATATCTGCAAATTTAAAGTCCAAAAGCATATGGGCTTTTGGATTTTGTCTTGGACATGAGCCCATTTGACTCCATCAACCCAATAGTGGGATGCCTCATTCAATGTCAGACAAGCCCATATCTTATTAGTTTTAAGCAATGTCAATTAATAATTTTCTCTCATTAGTCTCATCTTTTAAATTAGTACTCATAACAATAATTTTCTCTCATTAGTTAAGTTGTAGATTATTATTCAAATCTTTTCTTTAATTATTTTTAAATAAATAAAAATGGACATAAGAAAAGCATAAAAATCAAATAAATCACAGTTTATCCAAGTTTAATTCAAGCCAAATGTAGTCAATAAAGCGACCGTGCTAGAACAACGGGACTGGGGAATGCCTTACACCTTCTCCCTGGTCAACAGAATTCCTTACCCGGACTTTGTTTTCGCAGACCAATAATAATAGAGTCAAACCTTCCTTTGAATAGGGATTCAAATAAAAGGTGACTTGGAACACCGGCAAAAAATCAATTCCAAGTGGCGACTCTGTAAATAAAATAATCCCTATGTCAAATTTGTCACTTTAATTGGAAAAGCTCTTTAATCCACAATCCATAATATTTTACACTTATCTCTTGGAGGGGTAAAAAGGGGTGTGACAGCTCTGGCGACTCTGTTGGGGACTTGATAAGAATTCGAACTTGTACATGTTGACTTTTTTTGACTTTATTAATTGTGTAAATATTGTGATTTATTTGTACCTGATGTGTTACATGTTCGCTTTTTACTGCTTTGATATATTCTTGACTGTATATATAAATTATCTTCTCTCGCACCCCATCTGGGTCTTCTGATAAGTAATAATGTTGTGTGTGCTGACCAGCTCCACAAAATTTTCTGTCTAAGATAAATCCAGTATGCAGACCTGCTCTTGATGAAGGATTTAGTCACACATGTTTAGGCGGGGAGAACCACCAGTAAAGCCGGAACCGTTTTACGGCCGGCACGCTGACGCTCCTCGGCTCGAGTTATCCGCTCGAGTAAGCCAGTCTAGATACCTCTCCACCAGGATTAAAACTAGAAGAACATAACCTCATGCCGGATATCCCTATTAGGTTTGCTTTATGAGCATCGCGTGCATTTGACTTAGCGAAACTCGGCACAGGGGCCGGGTCCGTATAAGACAGGTATCCTTTTTGAGACCATTATGTTCACTTTTGTGCTACTTATTACATCATTTGGAAGGCTTGCTTGCATTGTTGACCGGCTTTAGAAAATTAGTTGAGCCGAAAAAAAAACTTTCTCTTAGCTTAGCACAAATAAACATTTCTTTACTAAGATTTTGTAGTAGTTTGGCGTGAGGTGTAAAAATTAATTTTCATAAAAATCAAAAGAGAAAAGTACCCAGTTTTAACCGAACTACGCGGGTCTGATTCTCACCGGATGTGAGATACGTAGGCAAACCTCATCGGTTCCAGCCCCCAATTTTCAAAAAAAAAATCCAAAAAAATATTTTCCCTTTCCTTAATTTCTTCTTAGAATTCTTTCCTCAGAAAATCAAAAAAAAATCTTTATTCTTTAGAAGTATCTCTTGTGAATGCCGCGCCCCCCTTTTTCTCGCGAAATCGGGCTTGTGACGTTTGGGAGGACAACTCGTTCCCTTTTGGGAATTGGGTTCTGGAATTTGAAGAGTCGTCGCCTAATGATTAAGTGAATAAGGACACTAAGAAGGGTTTGAGTTTGAAGAACCAGAGTTTGGGTAAGGGCTAGAAATTATCTCGAGGGAAAGGTGTTAGGCACCCCTCAAGATCCACTAGTGTGGTTCCTGGCCATATTACAATTGTGACTTCACGTAATCAAATAAGCAATCAAGGGCTCAAATAAAAATGGGTTCACATACAACATTGCAAGCAAGTCAAAACTTGAGAAAGGGTAAAAAAGGGTAGGAATTTAATGAAAGATTTAAACAATTCTACAAGGAATAGAGGAAAACAAATAAAAGGGAAGGGGGGAGGGGGTCCTAGGTTTATGATTAATGTGGATCACATCAATGCAATACCCGGTAATCACTCCTCAAAATAGAGGCTACACGTGGTATTAGCACACCGGTCATCATATCCATATCTACCCTTCCCACCCCGTTAAGGTATTAAAGCGCGGAATAGTATCATTTCTTATTGCATGCTATTACTCGTCCAAATCCTATCAGTCCCAGAGGCATTTGAGACTACTAATCCTAAAGGGGAAGGAGTTGGAGGCTTTTTCAGAGTTTCAAAAGGATAAAAATCTAGGAGACAAGCAATAACAAATAGCAGTTAAAGGGAGAACAAATAGCAATTAAGGCTCAAGTAAACCTCTTCATTCAAAGAAGCAAGTTATTTAGCATGACTTACAAGTACTGGTTTGGTCTGAATTAAATTAAAGCATAGGATAGGCTGATTCATCACATATTTCTCAGATGAGGAGTCTGAATTAAACTTGTCTGGATGTAGTTATCAAAGGCTGACACAGTTAACTACCTAATAGTTTGCCTAAGTGAGACCTATAGGCATGATCTCTAGCAGAGCGTTCTGATTTTAAAGAGAGATTGTTGGTTTTATAAACAAAAGGATTTGTAGACTTTAAACGACCTTATGACTGATTTTAGACTCATAGACGAAGCTGATTCAATTGATTACTCCTATAGGCAAGTTATCTAAGTGTTATTGCTTTTCAAAACGATTACATAAATGCAAGAGTCCTACAGGCATGGTATCTAGAATGGAGTTGATCATTATTAAACCTATGATTGTTTGCCTAATGACATGCATATGCAGAAGTGCAGAAAACCTAAGATCATGTTTTCTATATGCAGAACTTATAGGCATAATTTCTAAGGTGTAGAAATGCAGAACTTATAGGCATAATTTCTAAGGTCCAGAAATGCAGAACTTATAGGTATAATTTCTAAGATGCAGAAACGCAAAAGTGCAGTAAAACTTATAGGCATGAGTTCTAAAATGAGAGTGCAGAAATTCATAAATAACCTATAGGCAGGTTTTATACCCTTTGCATGCATTCATCCCCATCTCTTTCCACTATCCATCCCCGATAGTTATTACAAAATATTATAGACCCGAATGAATCAGAAAGAAAAGTAAAATTACATCAGAAGTTCCAGCTACATCCAAACAGCCTAATTCAAACTCAAAGTCCAACAATATGAGATAAACCAACTTCCAGGATCAGATTTCCAAAAGACTTTCTCATATTTGAGGTGTGTCAAAGTTCCCAAGAGTCTCAAAGGGATTCCGGACAGTGCTTACACTCCCAAAACATTGCAGAATATGGTGCAGTGTGGAAATGCCAGCTCTCAAATGTCCAAGTTCAGAGGGAACTCAAGGTCCCAAAGCAAGGCTCATAAGAGAGGGGCAGAACTTAAAAGTCTAAGAATAAGTGTAAGTGCACAGGGGAAAAGGAATCAGGGAGAGACATGGCAGGCTGGTGGTCATGCCCAGCAATTGGGATGCTGGCACACCCTTAACCAACCTGCTAGCCAAACATTGAGAGTTAGGATCCATTGTGGATCAGGTTATGGCCTAGGCAGTAATTAGGATACTGTCAGGATAAGACTTTAACTCAGGCACATAAAAGGGAACAGGGGCAGGGATTCATAGTAGAAACAAATGCAGGGAAAGAACACAACTAACATAGATCATTGAACATGGGCAGTAGAGTAAACAAAGATGCAGAAATTGTAAAGTACACACATAGGGGTGAGGCAGAAAATTTAAATAAAAGACATACCAGCTTCAAAGGAAAACAAGTAATAAAACAGTAGTCTTAAGAGCCAAGTTGCAAACAAAGTGATTCCAAAAGATCCCAAGCAAGCAGAGTGTTGAACTTAGAACAATGTCGTAAGAAAGTTTGCAATTGGAAGTGTCTTTTTGTGAATCTCCGTGTGTTTGTAAAGAGGGAAGACAGGTCTTTATATAGTTTTGAAAACAAGCAGTCCATAGGCAAAGAGTGCACAAACATAGAAATAGCAATCAATTAGTATCAATTAGGACAACTGGACTCCTTTAATTAAGGTGTCTAGTTCAAACGATTAGTCAAGGCAGAATAAGGGAAGGAAATCAGTACAGTAAGGCTGATTAGGGCAAAGAAACTATGTAGTGTATATACAAGGCCAGATACATAGTGGGTAATTAAGGAAAATTGAAATAACAGTGTGTTTATAAAGTAGAAATAGGGCATCAGTTCGAAAATCAATCAAGAGGATCCCAGATCCAACTGGAATCACAGGGAATTAAGGTAATAAAGGAAAGAATCACATAAGTATAGAAATAATTCAAAAAAATTGGTACAGGATTACAGAAGAACATGTATTTAAGGAAAACATCATAAGCATGGAATTTTTACATAAAGACCAAGTGAACAGCCAATAGGGTGAAGGAGGTTCAATTGAAAGAAATCAGTGACAAATCATTAGCCTCATTAAAGGGATTTTAGAATCAATCACTTGATTGGTGAAAACCCTTTGAAAGAGGAGTTTTTCTCATATATAAAGCATACAGCTCAAACAAAAGAAAGAGTCTAACATGAAAGTTTCAGAGTCACAAGCAAACATAATTTCAAGTTCAATTACAAGCTCACAGTGAGTCTGAAAGGCTAGGGTCCCAAAGTGGAACCCTAGTGTCGTTCGTCAAAGAAAATCCCCAAATCTTAGGGTTTCAAATAGAATCAGAGGTGAGAAATCGAGGTCATTGAGAGAAGCCCAGAAGCCCCTTTCAAAGGCTTGTGAGAGGCAAACATACACAAACAAGTTCAGAAGAAAGAGAGGATACGAGTTTTAAACAAAGTAGGTAGAAACATGCTTAGCATGAACATCAATAAAATTCAGTAAGGTGAAACAAAATCAAAGAGCACAAACTTAAACACATATAGCAAAGAGTGAGGAATAACAACCCGAGTTAACATGTGAACAAAGAACAGAAAAAGTCTTGCATAATCGGAAAAGAAATAAGAGAGCAAACTCGAGTTACAGTAAGAAGAAGAACATACGAGCCTAACATGGATATCACACATGAAGAGAGAACAAAAAGATTTAGAAAAACATTTAAAGAAACTTTTCCAGAAACCCTAAAAATCGAATTTGAACAATTTTGAAAAGGAAATTTGGGGAAAAGTCTTAAAACGGCAAGTAAAGACCAAGCATGTCACAGATCTGAAAGAAATAAGCAAGTATAGAACTTTAGAAGGCTTAAAACGGCATAGAAAATCCTAGAATGAGAAAGGTCTTGAGGAAAGTCGGATCCTGAGTCGAAGAGACTCATACTGCTTGAACACGCCGGAAAATGGCCGGAGAGGCCATAGATCTTGCAGATCTGAGACAGATCTAAAGAGAGCCATGGAAGTCGGCCTCCGAACTTTGATTAGCTTAGGTTTAACAATGAGGGAGAGTGAGCACAGGCCACCCATGGCTTGGAATGCCATGGATTCCGGTGAAACATGGTAGAAACCGGTGGGAACAAGTGGGATAGGGCTAAGGTTTCGGAGAGGGCTAGAGAGTATTTGGGAGATGAAGGCGGCGTCTTTGATAGAATGAGTTAGGGTTAGGTGGGTTAGGGAATTAAAAAAGGAAAGGGGGAATCTCGGCCGTTGATCAAAATGATCAGCAGCCTGGATTAAAAGGGAAACCGGGTAGGTTTAAGAACGGGTCAAGGGGTCGGGTTAAAAAATGGAATTGGGTCGTTTAAATTGGGTGGAATTGGGGGTTAAATTGAGGTTAAAATTGAAATAGAAATGGCTATGTATTAAATAGCCAATTTTCCCCTTTTATTTTATAAAAATAGAGAAAAATAATTTTAAAAACAAATTAAAAGCACTGAGCTAATTAATAATATATAAATATTAATCCAAAAATACTGAAAATAATTTTATAATTGCAAAATATTGTTAATCGTAAAATAGGCTATAATTGGAATTATATGCAATTTAGCCTTAAAAAATACCAGATAAATTTGTAAAAATATACAAAAATCACCTTAATTATATTTGGTGTAAATATGAGAATAGAAATAAATTATTCACCAAAATGATAATCTTGGGAACAATTATTGAATTTTGTACTGCTAAAATAGACTATGAATTTATTTTAAAATCTTTAAAAATTAGGAAAAAATAACAAAACTCTTGGGCATGCTTATATATACATGTACATTTCATTTTGGAAGTATATAAAAAAACATAGGGAAAATTGGGTATCAACAGTGAAAATTCCAAAAAAAAAGAGCAAAATCTAAAAAAAATTCTTTCTTTTGAAAATTAAAAAAAAACGAAAAAGCCAATTTTTTTTTTGAAAACTTTCAAAAAAAAAAGTTGAATCCCAAAATATTTTTTTAGAAGTTTTTCTTTCGTAAATTCAAAAAAAAATTCAAAATGCAAAAATATTTTTTTAATGAGTTCTTTCTTTCAAAAATTGCAATAAATAAATAATCTTTAAAAAAAAAGAAAAAAAAACAAAATTCAAAACAAAAAAACTTTTTCTGTAGAACTCTTTCTTTCAATAATTTCAAAAAAAATCAAAATAAATTAGAAATAAAAAAGAATCCAAAAATTCTTTCTTCTTTATAAGTCTTTCTTTCTACCATAAAAAACGAAAAAAAATTATTTTCCTTGTTAGGAGCTTTTTTTATTTGAAAAAAAAAAGTTAGTTTTGTACTTTATTCTTGATATCTTCTCGAACTACGCAAGATCTGATTCATGCGGCGTCATGATACATAAGCAATCCCCATCGGATTCGATCATAGTCATAAATAAACTGAGAGAAAAATAATCTGAAAAAAAAAATTGAGTGAAAAAGAAAAGAATAGAGTAAAAAAAAAAGAAAAGAAAAGAGAGTGCCAAAAAAATAAAAGACCGACAAAAACGAAATGAAAAAAAATCAAGAATAATTAAGAGAGGCGGAAATAAAAGAAAAGAGTACAGACTGAAAGGGTTAACTAAGGTCGGGATGAAACATACAACCGTTCAAACACATGGCAGAAACATTTAACTATTTAGATGCATTGCATCCAAACGTGTGGTTTCCTATCTGTTAAGCGTCTCAAAACTAACAAGGTTGTTGGGTGTGCAAACTAGCCAGGTTTTGGTGGTTGGTTTTGTTGGTAGTCTAGTCTCCCCTCCTTCATAAGATCCAAAGGCACAGGTGGCCTCCGCAAGCAATCTACCAATCATCGGTCTTGAGGATAGAATAGGGTGATGCGTCTTCGCATATTGGAAATGTGAGACGCCTGGTCTAATGGTAGGGAACCGCCAAGTGCAATCCCTGGGTTCCCTGAGTTAATCCCCAGGTCAGGTCAGGTTACCAACGCCCATGTGCCCAACCCGCTCTTCCCATGCGGGCACCCTCCAATGTTCCTGGCACGCCTTTTGTGGTTCGCCCTCAGGAGCCAGTTTCCAGGGGTTCACAGCTTTAATCAGAAATAACATATGTGACCCCATACTCTTTCGCTCAACCTCCGCAATATGATTTCTCAGTGGAGCAAGAAAAGGTTGTTAAAAGTCCCGAGCAAGAGGAAATGGCTCGGAAGATGAAGAGCCTGGAACAAAGCCTGAAAAACATGCAAGGTCTGAGTGGCTGGAAGAGTGTCTCATACTTTGACCTTTTTATGTTTTCCCATGTCCACTTGTCAGCTGGCTTCAATATGCCAAAATTTGAAAAGTACAACAGGCACGGATATCCTATCGCTCACCTGAAACGATACTATAACCAATTGAGGGGTGCTGGTGGAAAAGAGGAGCTGCTAATTACCTATTTTGGGGAAAGCCTCACCGGAATCGCTTCTGAGTGGTATACGGATCAAGAAATTACTCATTGGCATGTGTGGGACGATATGGCTCGAGATTTTGTCCGTCAGTTCCAATATAATGTGGACATTGCTCCCAACAGAAACTCCTTGTCCAATTTGAAAAAGAAAATCGCGGAAAGCTTCCGCGAATATGCTGTCAAATGGCGTGAGCAAGCTGCCAGGATAAAGCCTTCAATGGACGAAACTGAAATGGTCACGGCCTTTCTGCAGGTCCAAGAGGCTAACTACTTCCAGGACATGATGTCTGTTGTGGGTAAGCCATTCGCTGAGGCTATCAAAATTGGGGAAATGGTTGAAAACGGTCTAAAAACTGGCTGATTCTTGAGTCATGCTGCTTTTAAAGCCACATCACCAGATGTTCAAAATGGTTCGGAGGGTTTGATGAACAAAAATGGGAGTGAGGAGGGAGCCATGATGGTTTCAAGCTCGAGGGGGGCCCGCAGGTCATTCAGATAGTCATATGTGCCTCCTATGGTCCCACTACACTATTATCCCCTTCAAGATGATGCTTATGCCGTGGTACCACCTCCCTATGCGGTGATGAGCGCGCAATCTTACACGCAACCACAACATTATACACAAAACTGAGCTCCACCTCCTAGAAATGCCCATCCTTACCAAGCTCCATATAATTCTCAACCAAATGATCCCCAATACAATCCTCGCCCAAGAGAGCCTTTCAGAAAGAATCAGTTCACCCCTATTGGTGAATCGTATTCAAGCTTGTTCCAAAAGCTAATCAGGATAAATCTATTACAGCCATTGGTCCCGAACCGGCCAAACCCCGAGTCCCCCTTGCACCAAGCTGATGCTAGATGTGAATACCACTCTGGGGCAGTAGGACACAGTACAGAGGACTGTTGGACCTTTAAAAGGGCAGTTGAAGACTTGATTGAAGCTGAAAGAATCGTGTTTCAGGATGAAGAAACTCCTGATGTGATGAACAATTTGTTGCCTACTCACAACACTGGGCCAATAGTCAGAATGATTTGTGAAGATGAGGAATTTGATCCGGCATTGAAGGTTATTGCAGTCATTGCCGAAACAAAAGAAAAGTCAATAAATGGTCGTCAATCATGAAAGTTCCCCATCAGACGGGAGTCTTAGTAGCTAGTCTTGCTATCTTTTCTGCGTCCGGATTATCTCAAGATATGATCCGGATGTTTTACTTTATTGTCTTACTTTCCGATGTAAACTCAAAAAAAAAAAAATCAAAATCAAATGAAATTAATATTTCATTTTCCAGGAATGTCTCTTTTCTTAATCTTGTCATTTTTCTTTCTTATTCTCTTTTTAGTTTTGTTAAATGCAGATTTCAATAACATGACATGCTTGCGGACTTCATGCCTGGATCCTGAAAGCTGTCAGACCTCGAAATAATGAATCAAGGATTAGATCGCAATGAAGATAAAGTTTAAGAAAATAAAACAAAGAGTTGGAACAACTGAAGGAAAATTGGTTCCAGAATTGGAAAGGTCCATACATTACAACAAGAGTACTGCCAAAAGAGTGCGTTGTACTTGGGACACATCAAAGAAAATGTCCCTGAAATAACTGTCAATACAAATGCAGTCAAAAGGTACTATGTTAGATCCATTATATAGCATTAATGTTCTCCGGTTAGGATGAAAAAGGCTTTTCTTTTTCACTATCCAAACATTATCAATACTTTGCAAACCCTTTGAGCCAGTTACTTTTCTTTGATTACCCTCTTTGGAACCTAAAGGTGTTATTGGAAAAAAACAAACAAAATTGAAAAAAAAATCAAAACAAGTTCAAGCAGTCCTGAACAACGTTCGACTTGATTCCAAAAGGATACGTAGGCAGCCTCTCTCTGGGGTTCAGTCACACCAAAATAAAAATCCAAATTTCCCCAAAAGTGAAACTGGGACAGATGTTGTAATAGTCTGGCGATGATCCCGCCTGAATGGTTCCAAAGTTGTAATTCGATCCAAATTATTTTTACCCAAATCCTTTCAAGTCCTTCCGATCAATCGGTGAGAATGTTCAAGGATCAGAGAATACGGCTACTTGGATCCGATGCAATAAAAATGAGAGAAATAAAATGAGAGAGTCTTATTGGTGAAAACCCACACGGGCACCATGAGGCGATGGTAAGCAGAGAAATGAAAAATGAGAGAGTCTTGTTAGTGAAAACTCGTAAAGAGCACTATAAGGCGAGAAGAGAAATAAGAGAGGTCAGCTAGTGAAAACCTGCAAAGGGCGCCCCTGATCGAAAAGAGGATCCTCACAGTCATCGGCACCGACAGAGTCCTGGCAGGGTTTCTCGATTTTGAGGAAAAAATTGTGATGCATTTCTGAGAGTCGGATGGTTTACACAGATCAGGCATCCAGTCCAAAAGGCATGTCATGTTCATTGAAGTCCACATGTACTCCAGATAAGTCCTTCTTTCCTTTCTCCGAAAGGGACATTTCTTGTTTTAAACTCATTCTCCATTCCATTGTTCGTTTTCTTTGAATCCCTTTCGGTCTAACACTGTTCCGAAACTAAGACAAAGAAAGGATGGCAAGACTGATTTATAGGGTTCTCATTTGGTGCGAGCTAATATGCAGAAAGTCACCCAACATCGTCACGGGCATCAAGTCGACCCCAACTAGCCATGGCGGCCGATGCTTCGAAATCAAAACTCTTGGAAAGAGAAAATCAAATGGAGCGCCTATAAAGGCAAATGAAGTTCAAAAGGTTGACTCCCACGCGGCTAACCATCTCGACAAAGAGTTGAAAAAAGCCAAGGTACCCCAAATGCTCTGAATTTGAAGTTGGGAGAAAGAAGCCAGAAAAGAAAGGCCAACGAAGGCGAAATAAAGTTGGAAAAGGTTAAGTCTCAAGCGACCAGCCGTTTCAGCAAAGTTTGAGGAGCCGAAAGTTCCCCAATGCTCCGAAGAAAAGAAAAGAAAAAAAAATGATGAAAAAAAAGAAGAAAAAAAGAGAAATCAGAAGGGAAAGGCCTACGAAGGCAAGATAAAGTCAAAAAAGTTGAGTTCCACCAACCAATCATCATGACAAAGTCTAGAAAAGCTAGAGTTTCTCCCGAGTCAGAAAGGCAATCGGTATTTAGAAAGCAACCAGTTTCAGTTGAAAGGGCCGAAATCAAGTGATCAAAACAATCAAGGCCACAAAACCAACCACCAATTTGAAAACTCAGAAATATTTCTTTTTTTGAAGCAGGAACACAACATGCAGAATGGTGATTCTAAAAGAACGAATGTCACCAACGTAAGCTCCTTAAAATCTCCATTTTTATTTTACTTTCGGCATATATCACTATTGTTCACACCTCCTATTTTTACGTAGCTTAACCCAGGTAGAACTTTTTCGCCTAGGGGGATCCAGCTCATAGTTCCGGGTAGAAGTACTCTTTGCTCAGGTTTTTTTTACGTAGCTTAAACTAGGCAGAACTTTTTCGCCTAGGGGGATCCAGCTCATTGTTCCAGGTAGAAGTACTCTTCGCTCAGGTTGTTTTTACGCAGCTTAACCCAGGTAGAACCTTTTCGCCTAGGGGGATCCAGCTCATAGTTCCGGGTAGAAGTAGTCTTCGCTCAGGTTGTTTTTACGTATCTTAACCCAGGTAGAACCTTTTCTCCTAGGGGGATCCAGCTCATGTTTCCGGGTAGAAGTACTCTTCGCTCAGGGTGTTTTACGTAGCTTAACCCTAGGGGGAACAGGGTGTTTTACGTAGCTTAACCCAGGTAGAACCATTTTGCCTAGGGGGATCCAGCTCATAGTTTCCGGGTAGAAGTACTCTTCGCTCAGGGTGTTTTACGTAGCTTCCCCAGGTAGAACCATTTCGCCTGGGGGGATCCAACTCATAGTTTCTGGGTAGAAGTACTCTTCGCTCAGGGTGTTTTTAAGCTACGTAAAACACCCTCTTCGCTCAGGGTGTTTTACGTAGCTTAACCCTGGTAGAACTGTTTCGCCTAGGGGGATCCAACTCATAGTTTCCGGGTAAAAGTACTCTTCGCTTGGGGTGTTTTACGTAGCTTAACCCAGGTAGAACCATTTTGCCTAGGGGGATCCAGCTCATAGTTTCCAGGTAGAAGTACTCTTCGCTCAGGGTGTTTTACATAGCTTAACCCAGGTAGAACCGTTTCGTCTAGGGGGATCCAGCTCATAGTTTCCGGGTAGAAGTACTCTTCGCTCAGGGTGTTTTACGTAGCTTAACCCAGGTAGAACCGTTTCGCCTAGGGGGATCCAGCTCATAGTTTCCGGGTAGAAGTACTCTTCGCTCAGGGTGTTTTACGTAGCTTAACCCAGGTAGAACCGTTTCGCCTAGGGGGATCTAGCTCATAGTTTCCGGGTAGAAGTACTCTTCGCTCAGGGTATTTTACGTAGCTTAACCCAGGTAGAACCGTTTCGCCTAGGGGGATCTAGCTCATAGTTTTCGGTTAGAAGTACTCTTCGCTCAGGGTGTTTTACGTAGCTTAACCCAGGTAGAACCGTTTCTCCTAGGGAGATCCAGCTCATAGTTTCCGGGTAGAAGTACTCTTCGCTCAGGGTGTTTTACGTAGCTTAACCCAGGTAGAACCGTTTCGCCTAGGGGGATCTAGTTCGTAGTTCCTGGTAGAAGTAATCTTCGCTCAGGTTGTTTAATACAGTTTAACTCAGATCGAACCTGTTTTCACCTAGAAGGATTCAACACTTTATCAATAATACATGGTGCTAACACCCGATTCTATTTTCTTCTAGTAAGAGAAGGTACCAGTCCTTGATTACATTTTCTTTCAGTAGTACGGGGTACCGATCCCTAGTTACACAATCATTCGTTTCTAAATTTTATCCCTTTTAGCTAGTTTTTACTACTGTTTCTGTCTGCCTTTTCAATAAATTAGATAATTTACAGATTTCTCTAATAACTCACAAAAATTTTCTAGTGCAAGACTGGGGCAGAAAAATTTTGTTCGTTTTTGTTTGTCTTTGATGGCTTTGCAGGCTCTGCCGTATAGCACAAGTGACGATTAAAGCTTGTAGTTTCAGTTTCTCATCAGAAGAAAGAAATCCTTCGATCACAAAATAGTCGAAGTTTAGCTTTGATAATGTGTCAGCAGCCCAGCTTCTCGAGATTCATCTTGTCAAATTCTTATCCAGAAAGCAAGCCATCGAGATTGAGTCATAATCTTTTCTTCAAAATAATTAAGATCCAATCTAAGGTCAACACAAGCGAGCAGGTCAAGAATAAAGATCTGACTCCAGAAGACACATAGATAGGAATTTTGTAATTCTTAGTTTGCAGACATATGTAGTTTCTCTTATCTTTTCCTTTTGATGTAAGCAGCAGGTAACAATAATAACAACAACAACAACAAACAGCAGCAGCAACAGTCTTAACCCAGTGCCCGGTAGTCCCAGCTATCAAATTTTTGCAGAACTACACTAACCTGATTTCTTTATAGCTAAGGATATGTAGTCAACCTCGGAAGCAAGGTTCGATCACCCTTTTCAAAAATGCTTTCATTGGAGTGAAATGCGAGCAAAAATTAGGCATGGCATTCACTTTTCTTTGCACGGAAAACTCTTCATGTTCTCGAGCAAAGAGGGGCAGCTGTGAATACCTAATTTTTGCGCTATTTTAACACCTCCTAAAGTAATTAGTGTTTTTATTATTTACTGTAATAGTTTTTTTTATTTTGTGTGTTTAATTGCGTATTTCCGATCATAAAAATACCAAAAATAGTTTTTTCTTCATTTGCGCATTTTAGAAATTAACTAAATGTTTAATAGGTGAATTAATCTAGTTAATTGATCCTTGAAATAAGTTATTTAATTATTTTATTTGTTTGTATAAAATTTAGTTTAGTAAGTTTGAGTAAGGAAGAAATTGGGCAAAATTTGAAAGATAAAATAGCCAAGAGTGCAAGATAAGGGGCTGCCATTGAAAGGGTCCGAAACTACGTAGTTTTGCCTCAAAACTACGTCGTTTCATTAAGTGAATCAAGATTAAATCTCATCCATTTATCCCTCCCTCATCCAATGGTCCACAATCAATCTTCCAACTAGGTATTTAAGACTTAGAAATGCTGAAATTTTGCCCCCATTTCTCCCATAATTATTTTCTCCTCCCTCTCTCTTCTCTCTCTCTTTCTCCATAACCGCCGCCCCTCCACCGCCGCCGAAAATTGCCTACCGGCGGTGGACCACCTCCAAACCATCTCAAAATTTCACCATGTAATCTCCAACACCTCCTCTTTTCATATCTCCAAACCAAATCCTTCAAAACCCCCTCAAACTACTTGAATCTTAGATCTAGGAAATTTTTCCGTCACGTTTTTGCCCAAATTCTTGAAGCTCCGGCCACTACCACCCACAATACCTACATCAATGGATAGAACTCCTCAAGACCTACCTATTGATTCCAATTCTACCCCAAAAATCCGGTGACCAAATTCCGGCAACCTCCCCGAACACCCTCTTTTGGCATACCACAATATTTTTGGCCTTTTGATTTGTAAAATGGTAAAAATCCTATTCTTTTTCATGGCTGACTTTTATTTTATTTTTAATTTTTAGATTTTATTTTGTCTCTTATTAATCATTTTAGCATTAGTTTTTGATGTTCGAAATATTAAATATTTTGTTTTTGCACTTGTTGAAGTAGTAAAATAGTTTGTATTGATGAAAGTGAGGTAGTGAAGAATTACATGAGAGTATAGAATAGTTGTTTGTTTGTGTGTTTGTTTACTGCTTTAAGACTTTGTGAATACAATACTCAAAAGTCATTTGTTTGGTAAGAAAATATAGATTTTTGGACAATTTTTGAATAAAAGTCTATCTTTGAATAGCGAAGAGCAGATTTTGTTTGAAATACTCTCTGTTGGACAAGATTGAACCAAAAAAGTCTTGCTTTTGAATTTAAGAGCAGATTTTGTGGAAAAATCTGTCAAAAAGATTGATTTTTAATCTTGAAATAACTGTTTGTTTCTCAGATATAAAGAAAAGGGAGGACACTCCATCTGATGGAGAGAGCTCTACATACAAAAAAGAGAAAAAATAATCAGTAGCTATAATATCCCTTAGCAGCTTTTGTGAGTTGATTCTTAAGTGAAAAACTTGTTTAAGGAAAATAGAGTAGTCTTGAAAGATTTTTCTGGAGTTACATAATTGTACTATTTTGCTGGGGTATTTCTAGTTTATTTTCTTGTGTTTGAATCTGCCGGTTGTCGATGTCTTTTGTTGTTGTTGTTGCCCGTTTAATTGTTTTGCTGTTGATTTTGGAAAGAGCTTACTCTGCTGTATTTGGTCTTCTTTCTGTTGTCCAGGTAATTTTCGGACCATATACACTCATAAAATTGAGTTGGAATGAAAGATAATGATGCTGGGAAATATTAGTAGCTTCATCCTTCTATTGTAAATCATTTTTATATGCTCTTGAACGTTTGATAATGTTATAATGATATGTTAGTTAATTAAATTGTGTTAAGTATCTTTAATTATTTTTATTTTTATTCCACTGGGCATTTGGTTGTCTTAAAGGAGCATATATATTAAAATTTGAACCCTTGTAGCTATGTTGTTGTTGTTGTTGTTGTTGTTGTTGTTGTTATTATTATTATTATTATTATTATTATTATTATTATTATTATTATTATTATTATTATTATTATTATTATTATTATTATTATTATTATTATATTTTAGATTCCCAATAATCCTTTTTTTTATCTATTAAAAATACTTATTTAGTAAGGTAGTTAAGTTGTAGATTAGAAAGACAATCTGTAAACTTATTTTTGTAAATAGTTAACGACGGATTGCAAATAGCAAGATAAGGCCAAATCTGTAACATAGCTTTAAAAGGTCATATCTGCAGATTTAAAGTCCAAAAGCATATGGGCTTTTCGATTTTGTCTTGGACATGAGCCCATTTGACTCCATCAACCCAATAGTGGGCTGCCTCATTCAATGTCAAGACAATCCCGCATCTTACTAGTTTTAAGCAATGTCAATTAATAATTTTCTCTCATTAGTCTCATCTTTTAAATTAGTACTCATAACAATAATTTTCTCTCATTAGTTAAGTTGTAGATTATTATTCAAATCTTTTCTTTAATTTTTTTTAAATAAATAAAAACGGACATAAGAAAAGCATAAAAATCAAATAAATCACAGTTTATCCAAGTTTAATTCAAGCCAACTGTAGTCAATAAAGTGATTGTGCTAGAACCACGGGACTCGGGGAATGCCTTACACCTTCTCTCCGGTCAACAGAATTCCTTACCCGGACTTTGTTTTCACAGACCAATAATAATAGAGTCAAACCTTCCTTTGAATAGGGATTCAAATAAAAAGTGACTTGGAACACCGGCAAAAAATCAATTCCAAGTAGCGACTCTGTAAATAAAATAATCCTTATTTCAAATTTGTCACTTTAATTGGAAAAGCTCTTTAACCCACAATCCATAACATTTTATACTTATCTCTTGGAGGGGTAAAAAGGGGTGTGACACCGCTGTTTGAGCCACTCGCGAAACAACTGGAACTCGGGGTCCTGATGATAAATGTCGGTCATCACCCGATGCTTAGCACGATACTGCTGATGTTTGGACGACATCTTCTCATAAAGGCCCGTCCTTTTCCTCTCTCGACGCTTTCTCTCAACCTCCATAGAGGAGCTAGGGTAGACGCCACCTGCTTGCTGTTCAGCAGCAAGTTATAGTCCCCCGGAATGACTACATGACGGTCAAATCCGTCCATCCTTGTCACACCTCCTTTTTCCGCGCCCGCGGGGCGTAGGGAGGGTTTTTTCCAATTAAAGGACAATCGAAACGGGATTGGTTTAATTATTTCAGAGTCGCCACTTGGGAGATTTAGGGTGTCCCAAGTCACCAATTTTAATCCCGAATCGAGGAAAAGAATGACTCTATATTATGGTTTGCGTACCAGAAATCCGGATAAGGAATTCTGTTAACCCGGGAGAAGGTGTTAGGCATTCCCGAGTTCCGTGGTTCTAGCACGGTCGCTTAACTGTTATATTCGGCTTATTTATCTGATTTTAAATACAATTATGAACCAATGTGCCAATTTTGACTTTTTACCGCTTTATTATTGTTATTTCAAAAGAATGTGAACATCGCTTAAAACACGTCTTTGGATTGCGTCACATGAAATGCACCCACAATCCGGAACGCATTTTATTTGATGTTTTGAGATTTGGATTTGGGTCACATGAAATGCACACCCAAGTTTAAGAAAATAGATTATTAAACACGCGCCTAAAGAGACTATCGCGTTATTATTTTGGGAAGGCCACGAAATTCACTAAGCGGCCCTCCTGAATTCTAAGTAATTTAAATCAAGTATTTACTGAGGGCCCCGCAATTTGTATTTTTATTCGGCGAGGCTCATCTCATTCTTATTTTTTAAAGGAATTTGCAACGTCATGGAAATGCATCTCGGGCCACGCCACAATCAATGCGCCCATGACTAGAGACACATTTCGACTCCGTTGAGATTTGGATTTGGGTCACATAAATGTGCACCCGAGTTTAGGGAGATAACATTATTAAAGGCGCGCCTAAAGCAACTAGCGCATTATTATTTTGGGTAGGGCCGTGAAACTTGCTAAACGGCCCGTCCCGGAATCTAAGTATTTAATATATACATTTAGAGGGCCCCGCCGCTTGTATTTTTTTTCGGCGAGGCTCGTCTCATTTTATTTATTATTTATTTTTATTTTTATATTTTTAAAAGGATGCCATTTTTACGCCTTTAACAATACTAAACCCTACGGCCTCTTTACAACTCAAATCCCATAACTTGTTAGAAGTTTAATAAAAGGAGTTTAGCGAATGAGTGTTTCGGGAAGTAACAACATGCACTAATACTAATAATTTTTTTCCGAATGTCCAACTGAAGGAAAGGACGAACAGATTAACGTCAAACTTGTGTCATAGAACGACTAGTCCAACTTAATTAAACGACATCAAATAAACAAGAATAACATAACATGAGAATGAACCAAAATGCAGACAATGAAACATAGGCAGAAAATTTCCATACCAATTTTTATATTGCATCTCAAACATTCAACGTAAGTTTATTTATCTAATACATCGAGGTTTACTAACCTTAGCACCTCGACAAACTCAGAGCGACAAACACGATTCCGACGGAACTTAAGTCGGACCTTTCTGCACGAAGAACAACGACGGAACCTCGGACAGCGCCTCGACGTACCGGACCTCGACGAACAAAACGACCTCACCGGACTGAAGCAACGGCTGAGCTACTCAGCAACGCAGCGACGCAGCAACAGCTGCTGTATTTTTCGACGCAGCAACTGTTGCGAGAAACTGCAACAAAGGGGTTGTTGGAGGTGATGAAAGGAGCAGCTATGGAGGTCTGTTTGGTTGTTGACGGAGGTGGAGGAGTGACGATGATTATGGGTGATCGGAGGTTTTTGTGGACTGGTTTTTGTCGACTGCTCCTTTTGACGTGGGGTGGCGTTCGGACAGTGGAGGTCGTTGATGGAGCTTGGGGCTGTTTAGACAGTGGTTTGGGGTGAGGGTTATCGTCGAGGACTGGACGATGCAGCAGCGATGGTTTTTGTTTTGGTGGAGCTGGTACGTGGGGGGTTTACCGGTGGTTTTGGACGCGAGGATTTTGGGGTCGTTGGTCGGACATGGTGTCTGGGTAGTGACGGAGGGAGGTGGTTTCGTTTGGATGGTGGTTATGGTGTTTGGGCGATGGTGTTTGGACGGGGGTGATGGAGGAGGAGGGTGGTTGTGAGGCAGTTTGGGAGGAGACCGGGTTGGGCTCGTAGGGTTTTCTTCTTTTTCTTCTTGTTGAAGAAGAAGATTGCACAGTAGTCGTCCCCCTGGTTTTTTCGTTGGGGGAGGTCGGGATCTCCAGTAGGGTTTGCCCTCTCTTCTTTAGGAAGAAGACGAGGGTACAGTACCCTCTCTCAAAAATTTTCAAAATCCTTTTTTTCGTTTTCTTTTTCAAAATTCCCCCCTGTCCTTTTATGCTTTTGTCCGTGTTTTTGTAATACAATGCCCATGAAAATGAGCCCCACGCGTGGTGGGGTTCGAGGCATATGTCCCCCACGCGTGGTGGGGTTCCCCACGTGTCCTGGATACGGTTTATTATGGGCTAGGTCCGAAAATTAGGCCTAAAATCGGGTAGTTTGAACCCGAATATTATTCTTTTGCCCGGACCCGAGAAATAGGAACACGTTGTTTAACTAGTCCTATGTAAGCAAAATAACTACCAAAAACAAGACTAGTATTTAAACAAAACTATATCTTTTTAAATATTTTTCAAGGTTTAAAATAGCTACAAAATATTAATAAAACTATTTGTAATTTTCGTTCTTTAATAAAGACAAAAATATGAAGTAATATTTTTTTTGTATTTTCCAAAATTATAATGACTGCAAACATTAATAGAACTATATTTTTTGTAATTTTCGAATTTATATAAAGTACCAAAATAAAGTACAATTTTTTTTGTATTTTTCAAGTTTATGAGAAATACATAAACTAAAATTATATATATATTTTTTGTGATTTTTCTTTTTGCAACGAAATAAAGTAAAATAGTTAAAATGACTATATTGGACCCAATTTCACATATTCACGCTAAAAATGTGAAAATTCTCGGGGAGGGTCAAAAATCACGTGCTTACAGCTGCCCCTCTTTGACTGGAAACACGAAGAGTTTTTCGACAAAGAACGACTAGACGTGTTTTTGACCCGACCATTACTTGGACGGACTACACTTAAGGAAAGGGAGGGAATGTGACCGAGCCCTGGTATCTGAGCTGCCTACATATCCTTGGTTATACAGGAATCAGGCCACGTGTAGTTCTGGATGAGAGAGATAGTGAAGTGTACTGAGGTGAAGAGCCGATCGAGGTGCCATTCCGTTGAGGTTCCGGTCCGCGGTCCTGTCATTACAACAAAATGAAAACTGAGAAAGACTAACTAAGCCTATCAGCTACTAGTTACAAGGATTCCTATCTCCTAAGTCTTCTGAAACTTGGTCTTGAGTCTTGAATGGTGCTTCATACAGACTTTGGATCTGAACCTTGATACATGCTAGTTGTAGGTGCTAGTTCTTGAGCAGACCACATTTGTTCTCCTCTTCCGTATTTTGGGCTCTTCTCTTTCTTTCTTTTTTCTTCTTTTTTTTTCTTGTTTTTTTTCTTGTTTTTTTGTTTTTGTGACCAGTTTCTGTTGATCATCCCAGACTATTGATTCGCGTTCTTGAGGCGAGCTTCTAACTTGGATTAAATGCTGGGGATTTCTGTTGTAACCTTCTGCTCTCCAGTGGGTCACTGCTTGATCTTGAAAAATGTTTCTCCGTTCTACAGGCGGACTCCTGACTTCTTCTATCTTCGACACGCAACAACCTCCGTTCTACAGGCGGGTCCCTGACAATCAAAACAAGCAAAACAAACAAAATTTCCTAACCCAGTTTGCACTGGGGAGGTTTGTGAGTTGTCAGCAAAATCGTAACTCACTTACACTACTGATGCAATGATGAGAGTAAACTAAAGACTAGTCTAGGATGTGCATCTCCTATGAGTAAAACCAAAACTCTTGCTAGAAAATGTGTCTGCTAAAATAAAAACCTCAATGACTCAAACCAGAGAGTGTGTCTTCTATGGTTGAATCGGAATGAGCTAAACTAGGAAGTGCGTCTCCTAAGGGCGAAAACTTCAGTGATTAGAACTAGGAAGTGTGTCTCCTATGAATAAAATCTCGATTAGGAAGTGCGTCTCCTACGGGTAAACTTAAAAAAAAAACTGGACTAGGAATTGTGTCTCCTATGGTCGAACTAAAAATGAATCAAACTAGGAAGTGCATCTCCTAGGGGTGAAATCTCAATTCCGGAAGTGCGTCTCCTGAAATAAAATATAATCTAAAAAGCCAAACTCGGGAGTGTGTCCCCTAAAGCAAAAGTATAACCTGAGTGAACCAGACTAGGAAGTGTGACTCCTAATAATGAAAACTTAATTCAGGAAGTGCGTTTCCTGTGCATGGAATTAAACTTAGGAAGTGCGTCTCCTAGGGGTAAAACTAAACTTTAGGAAGTGCGTCTCCTACTGGTGAAACTTTTTAGGAAGTGCGTCTCCTACTTGTGAAACTTTTTAAGAAGTGCGTCTCCTACTTGTGAAACTTAGGTTAGGAAGTGTGTCTCCTATTGGTACAATGGACTTAGGAAGTGCGTCTCCTATTGGTGAAACTGAACTTAGGAAGTGCGTCTCCTATTGGTGAACCTATTCTTAGGAAGTGCGTCTCCTAATGGTAAAACTGAACTTAGGAAGTGCGTCTCCTATTGATGAAACTTGCTTAGGAAGTGCGTCTCCTATTGGTGAAACTTGCTTTAGGAAGTGCGTCTCCTATGGTGAAACTGAACTTTAGGAAGTGCGTCTCCTATGGTGAAACATATCTTAGGAAGTGCGTCTCCTATGGGTGAAATGAACTTAGGAAGTGCGTCTCCTATTGGTGAAACTTGCTTTAGGAAGTGCGTCTCCTATGGTGAAACTGACTTAGGAAGTGCGTCTCCTATTGATGAAACTTGCTTAGGAAGTGCGTCTCCTATTGGGAAAAACTGTTCTTAGGAAGTGCGTCTCCTACTGGGTGAAACTATTCTTAGGAAGTGCGTCTCCTGTTGGTGAAACTGACTTAGGAAGTGCGTCTCCTATGATAAACTGAACTTAGGAAGTGCGTCTCCTATGGTAAAACTGAATTTTAGGAAGTGCGTCTCCTATTGGTACAATGGATTTAGGAAGTGCATCTCCTATTGGTACAATGGATTTAGGAAGTGCGTCTCCTATGGGTAAAAATAAACTTTGAGGAAGTGCGTCTCCTGTGGGTACAATAAACTTAGGAAGTGCATCTCCTATGGGTACAATAAACTTAGGAAGTGCGTCTCCTATTGGGGATAACTGTTCTTAGGAAGTGCGTCTCCTACTGGGTGAAACTATTCTTAGGAAGTGCGTCTCCTATTGGTACAATGGATCTAGGAAGTGCGTCTCCTATTGGCAAAACTTAACTTAGGAAGTGCGTCTCCTATTGGTGAAACTTATCTTAGGAAGTGCGTCTCCTATCGGTGAAATATTTTTAGGAAGTGCGTCTCCTATTGGTGAAACTGAATTTAGGAAGTGCGTCTCCTACTGGTGAAACTTGTTTTAGGAAGTGCGTCTCCTATTGGTACAACTATTCTTAGGAAGTGCGTCTCCTATTGGTACAATGGATCTAGGAAGTGTGTCTCCTATTGGTAAAACTTAACTTAGGAAGTGCGTCTCCTATCGGTGAAATCAACTTAGGAAGTGCGTCTCCTACTGGTGAAACTTATCTTAGGAAGTGCGTCTCCTACTGGTAAAATGGATTTAGGAAGTGCGTCTCCTATTGGGAAAAACTGTTCTTAGGAAGTGCGTCTCCTACTGGGTGAGACTTCTTAGGAAGTGCGTCTCCTATTGGTACAATGGATCTAGGAAGTGCGTCTCCTATTGGTAAAAACTTGCTTAGGAAGTGCGTCTCCTATTGGGTGCAATAAACTTAGGAAGTGCGTCTCCTATTGGTGAAACTAAACTTAGGAAGTGCGTCTCCTATCGGTAGAACTGAACTTAGGAGGAAATGCATCTCCTATGGGTAAAACTAAAACTTAGGAGGAAATGCATCTCCTATGGGTAAAGACGTGGAATGTATGCCACTGTTATCTGGGCGGGCTCCCAACTTCAACACTTAAAAGTAAAGACTGAATGTGTGCCTCTGTTATCTGGGCGGGCTCCCAACTTCAACACTTAAAAGTAAAAAAAAAAAAGACTGAATGGCCTCTATTATCTGGGCGGGCTCCCAACTTCAACACTTAAAAGTAAAAAAGACTGAATGTATGCCTCTATTATCTGGGCGGGCTCCCAACTTCAACACTTAAAAGTAAAAACTGAATGTATGCCTCTATTATCTGGGCGGGCTCCCAATTTCAACACTTGAAAGTAAAGACTGAAATGTATTCCTCTCGTTATACAGGTGGGCGCCTGGTTACATGAAATGCAAGTACTGAAATGTATTTCTCTCGTTATTCAGGTGGGCGCCTGGTTACATGAAATGCAAGTACTGAAATGTATTCCTCTCGTTATTCAGGTGGGCGCCTGTCTTCAACAATAACTTTGAAAATAAGATCCTATTTGAGGGCGGATGATCCCAACATATCCTATTTGAGGGCGGATGAACCCGACATATCCTATTTGAGGGCGGATGAACCCAACATATCCTGTTTGAGGGCGGATGAACCCGACATATCCTATTTGAGGGCGGATGAACCCAACATATCCTATTTGAGGGCGGATGAACCCAACATATCCTATTTGAAGGCGGATGAACCCAACATATCCTATTTGAGGGCGGATGAACCCGACAGATCCTATTTGAGGGCGGATGAACCCGACATATCCTATTTGAGGGCGGATGAACCCAACAGATCCTATTTGAGGGCGGATGAACCCGACATATCCTATTTGAGGGCGGATGAACCCGACAGATCCTATTTGAGGGCGGATGAACCCGACATATCCTATTTGAGGGCGGATGAACCCGACATATCCTAAGACTTGAAAATGTCTTACCTCGAATACTTGCTGGGGATTGGGATGAATTTTCATTTTCTACCTTCCCCATTTTTTATTATTATTCTTTTTTATTTATTTATTTATTTATTATTATTATTATTATTAGCTTCCTCCTTTGAAGTCTAACCGCTGAGGATACCGACTTTCCAACCTTGTGTTGGACCCCTCGCAACTGCTAGGGATAACATTGTTGAGGAATTATTTACTTACCTGTTGGGGGTAAAATGTTATCAGCTGGGGGTACCTGACTTCCAGAAAATTTTCTAAATGGAAGGAAAATTTTCTGCCCCAGTTTGATAATATCCCTTGTGGCATGCGTTTCTGCATCAATGCCATTTCCTTTACCTGTTTCAAATCAAACAAAATTTGTTAGTTTAAAACACGGTGGTTGGCTGTGATACTCCTATTGGGATTGCTTTCCCTTTCTCCTTCATTGCGCTGTGCTCCACGACTTGTTGGGGATGATATTATGTGCTGGGGATAATCCCTTCCTGCTGGGGGATATCCCTCTTCTTTTGTGGCATAGCTTGGAAACTGGCATTTTCCCCGACCTTTCAGTCTAGTACGGATTTCGCCAAATCATGCTCGCCGCTCTCCTTGCTCTGTTCATGGGCCTTGGCCTTTGAGGTTTATAACCTTGGTTTTGGCAAGGATATCTCTCTTGACGCTCGTCAATCCTTTTGTCAATTCCCTTTGCTGGGGATATCTTTTTTTGACACTGGCCTCGCGCTTGTTCCTCGCTGACTATACCATTTGGATATACTAGTCAGATCTCATCTTGGAAAGCTGATGGCATATTTTGAAATCATTTCATACTTGTTCTGACCGGACAGACTCTATTGGGGAAATTTTTTATGAAAGGAGAAAGATAAAAGATACAAAACAAAAGACAAAGGAAACGATGACTCTTTTATAAAAGAAACTATAAATAAAAACCTATCAAACGCAGATACCGACTCTAACGGCCATGACATGTGTATGTGGCCTATCCTCTACCGTCAATCATCTTTCAAGATCTTCAATTGGAGATTCCCCCTCTGACTCTCAATCTTAATCGACTTGTAATGCCCGAAGGGTTTTCACTATCAAGTCTCTCTCATTTTTGGGTTCTTCTCTCAGCTTTCATCGCCTTATGGTGCCTGTGAAGGTTTTCACCAATAAGACTCTCTCATTTGTATCACTTTCCAGCTGGGGATTTGGAGTGTCGCCGGTATGACTTTTCTGCTGGAGATTAGAGTCCTTTCTGATGTGGAACAGAATGTTATGTTCGCCGGTAAGACTCTTCATTTGTCTGACTTGGCATCTTTTGAAGACTGATCGGAAGGTCTTTCTTTGGACCGTAATGTGGGTTTTGGATAGGGCTAGAAAGAAAGGGTATAAAAGGCTCAAAAATACATTAATTTTGGGTTATTAGTTACAACCTTCGGAATTAGATTTACTTACAACAAACACAACCTTTGCCCCAGTTTCTTGCTTGGGGATATCTTAATTGATTTTTTTTCATTTTTTCAAAACTATGACCGAGCCGTGAAGCGCCTACGTATCCTCTTTGAGGAATCAGGTCAAACGTAGTTCCCAATTCCTCTTCTTCATCTGACCTTTTTCTTTTTTTCTTTTTTGTTATCACTTTTCTTTTCTTTTCTCTTTTTATTTCTCCTTTCTTTTTGTCGTTTTTCTTTCTCTCTTTTTTCTTTTATTCTTCTTTTTCCATTTTGTTGTTTTCTTTTCTTTCTTTTCTCATACCTGCCATGCTCGCGTATTTTATTCGTTGCTACTAATTCCGAACGAGGGGTATGAAAGAAAATAAATAAGGCTCAAAAAGGGGTAACGAAGGATAAAGTGTTTGGGTAGCAGAACAAAATGCCTTCGTCATTCCAATCTTCAAAACATGCCAAGTGCAAACAACACGATTTAAATTCGCAGTCTCTTCTGATGGTGCACCGTTGGCGACACTCTCATTATCATGACCGACCCTCATGCCAATTTGGCGAATCTTGCTTTTAACGGTTTTTCTCCATATTTTACTTGCCCCAGTTCCATATGACTCGAGCTCTGAATAATCTCAACCCATTCTTATTTTCTTTAAATGGTCTGATCGCCTTTACAGGGTTTTATGATTAACTTTAAAGACTAGGCCCAAAGTGTGTGCGCATGTCATGTCACTAGAATCGGTGCTGAATAAAAATGACATAAGGACTAAACAAAAGATGACTGGATATAATATAAGACTGAATTTTTTGCATTGGACTGAACAAATGGTTTTAAAAACAAAGCAAACCGGAATAAAATCCTAAACGACTTGGACAAAACTTAAACAAACCGCTATGACAAAACGGAAAGATAAGCGGAAAGATATTGACACAAAACAAATCCGAATTACAATCCTAATAATCCGAACAACGGAAATGACAACAAAATAGACCATCAAAGATCCTCTCCGGTTGACCCAAAATGGAGTGTCTTTCCAACTATCCAAGCACGGCATCTCCGGCTGACCCAAAATGGAGTATCTTCCAACTGCAAAGCATGACATTTTAGCCATTGATCTCTATATCAACATTGCCAAGACCATCCCCAACTTCAGTATTATCAACATCAATCAACAAGTTCTCAAGATGATTCACCTGCTCTCTGTCACTGTCGTCGATCACAATTGCCCCTTCCTGAATCATTCTTTCGATTTCCTTTTTCAAAGAACGACAGTCTTCAATGCTATGTCCTTGGACATTAGAGTGGTACATGCATCGTACAGCAGGATTGAACCCTTTTGCATATGGATCTGGAGTATAGCCAAGGAGCGGCTCAATTAGTCCTGAAAGCTTTAGCTTTTCAAACAAACTTGCGTAGGACTCCCCAATTGGCGTGAAATTGTTTCCTTGCCTTTGTTTTCCCCCTTGCCCCTGTTTTCTAGGGTCGTTGGGTGCTTGGAAACGATGTGAAGGCAAGAATGCATTATGTGGTGTTGGCTCTCGCCAGCGGGGGTGACCTGATGGTTGACCCTGCGACCGGACCTTGTTTGGAGGGTAATATTGAGGCGGATTATATGGAGCTCGGGGGCAGGCTTGGGCATGATAGGCTGAAAAGAGTGGCTCTGATGGTGGGTGGTAGGGTTGTGGAAGGTTGTGTGGAGTGTGTGGATAATTTGTATGACTGGACCTGGGCTGGTAGTGAGGGGAAGGACCTCTGAATTTGGACCCAGTACCTGCTTCGACTGATGCGACCTCGAGCACACCTCCCGCGCCGCTCTGAATAGCTTGGGTCGTTGCCTTGAGCACTGAGTAATTTAGGATTTTGTCAGACCTTAGGCCCTCCTCTATCATGACCCCTATCTTTACCACTTCATTGAAGGATTTCCCAACCATTGTCACCAAGTGACCAAAGTAAGTCGGATCAAGTGTTTGCAAGAAGTAGTCCACCATTTCTCCCTCTTTCATGGGAGGATCAACTCTGGCCGCTTGTTCTCTCCAGCGGAAACCAAACTCACGAAAACTTTCCCCAGGCTTCTTTCCAGTCCTCAGCAATGTGAGACGGTCAGGGACTATCTCGAGATTGTACTGGAAATGACCTGCGAAAGCTTGCGCCAGATCATCCCAAGCATACCACCTACTGGAATCCTGCCTGGTATACCATTCTAGTGCAGATCCGCTCAGACTTTGGCCGAAACAAGCTATTAGCAGCTCATCCTTGCCGTCTGCCCCTCTCATTTTGCTACAGAATCCCCGCAAATGTGCCATGGGATCACCGTGCCCTTCATATAAATCAAACTTAGGCATCTTGAACCCAACCGGGAGTTGGACATCTGGGAAAGGGCATAGATCTTTGTAGGCCATGCTGACCTGGTTGCCCAATCCGTGCAGGTTCCTGAAGGACTGCTCCAGGCTTTTGAATTTCCTCAATACTTCATTTTGTTCTGGGGCTTTAACCGGCTTTTCAATTTCTGCCGGTGCTTCCAAATGTGGATTGTAGGCATGTGGTTCGGGGGCATGGGATGTAGGCTCAGGGGGATAGTATTGCGTATCGGGAGCCTGAAGCAATGGCTCGCTGTTTGATCTTTGCAGGGTGGCTGATATGGGTCCCATAAAAGTGGGAACATTTGGTATTGGGAGAGGTTGATGGGGCGGTGGAGCTTGGTAATCATGGGGGCTTCTCTCCTGATGATAACGGTGATTCGGGAGGCTTGTTGAAGGGCCGGAGTGAGGGTTTTCCGGCATGTGCCCCAACGGCTCAGGGCTCTTTTGTGATTTGGCTAGAGCTAGCTGCATTGCATTCATCTCTAATCCCATCCTTCCTATCTTTTCCATTGCTTCCTTTAACAACTGGCTCACCGGCCTTTCTTCCTCGGTACTATTCTCTGAAGTAGCCATGCTTGTTGTTATCGGTCCTTTGGATATAGTTTGGTAAGGGTGTGTTGCCAGAATTCTTTAACAACTAACTGTTTGAGATTCGGAAAACAACAAACTTGTTAGCGTTTAGAGTTTAACAGATTTGACAACAACACATTGAGGATGCAATGCCCCTAGGCAGTTAACCGTTTCTAACATGCTTTGCTTTAAACAACATGCGTCACCCCGACTTGCTTATTTGCCCCTTTGAAGCACTTTGGGAACCCCTGTATTTATTTTGTATTTCCTTTTTCTTTCGATCATTTTTTTCCTTTTCTCTTTTTCGATTTTTCATTTTTCCTCTTTTTTTTTTGATTTTTCCATTTTCTTTTTGTTGTGGTCGAATCTTATGGAGATTGCCTACGTATCATGACCCCGCATGAATCAGACCTTGCGTAGTTCGGACCAATAAAAATAAACAATAATGAACATTTTTTCTTTTCACTTTCATATTAAAACAAACTGGGTTTCAAAGGTTTAAAGATGACCTACAAACTTGAAAATCAAACAACCCACCTATTTTAATCAAAAGGTTTACAAACTTCAAAACAAATGGCCAACTTCCTTCTTCCATTTGCTAATTTTAACCAAATGGTTGTTTTTTGCAAACGTGGCCCTTTCCAAATTTCACATGAATTTTAAGGCCGGGGAGGATTATTTATGACACTTTACAAACTTGTCCGTTCTTTTACGAAAATAACCTTTTGACAACTGAAAGATACTCTAAGGCTATCTCGGCAAGAACGATTTAAGACGCGGCCGAAGCTGGCTCGGCTTATTATGACAAAAGACGGCATTCCCATGACCGCTGACTCTTTGATTTTTTTTTTCAAATTAATAAAAGACTTGGCGTTGTAAACACGGCCCTTCAGCGCCTCGGGGACGAAGATTTTGAAGGCTGTGTGGGTCCATATCTCAAAATGACCCAAATGTGGCTGTTTATGCCAAGTCAGCCTTCCGGCGTCCCTTTCGGGAACATTCGACTATTTATGACAGAACAGCATCACATGACTTATTTATAACTCTTTTTTATCGTTTTTCAAATTAGAAAAGTCAATATTGCAAACACGGCCTTTCAACGTCTCGGGGACGAAGATTTTTAGGCTGTGGGGGTCAATTGGACCAAGTCTTAAAAATGACCCAAAAGTGGCTGTTTATGCAAAGTCAGCATTCCGGCGTCCCTTTCGGGAACATTCGGCTATGTCTTGATAAAACAGCGTCACCCGACTTCTTTAAAATTTGACATGTATTTTTTATTATTATTATTATTATTATTTGTTTTTGGCTTTTTAGCAAAAGGGGGGGTTGGACCCGATGAGGGTTGCCTACGTATCTCACATCCGGTGAGAATCAAACCCGCGTAGTTCGGTCGAATCAAGCATAAGTAGGCAAATAATAATAAGCAGATGAACTAACTTTTTTTGAATTTTCGTTTAAAAGAACTACTTTAAAAGAAGCGAGGAAATATTATTTTTGATTGATTTTCTTTTTAAAAGCAAGACTAATATTTTTTGAATTTTCGTTTTTTTTTATTCTAAAGAAAAGAAGAAAATATTTTCGGAATTTTACCTTCAATATAAGAAATGCTTCTAACATGTTTTTTTTTTTTGAATTTTGAATTTTCTAAAGAAGAATCAAAATATTTTCGGATTTTTATTTATCTATTTTATCTTGTTGACTTTTGAACTTTCTTTTGAATTTTTTTTTTTGGATTATATATATACTTATTTTTGGAACAAATAATAAAATCACATTCAACGCCGGACTCTTTTTATTTTTATTTCTGCCATTTTCATAGACAAACAAAGTAAAATAAATAAAACATTTTTTTATTATTATTATTTTTTTTAAAAAAAACAGATTCTTTTTTATTTTCATTTAATGGCAAAACAAACTATTTTCTTTAATATTTTAAAAAAACCAGACAGAACAATGATGATCTTTTTTTTTTATTTATTTTTCCTTTGCTTTCAATATAACAAACTAACAAGACATTTTTTCATTTTCAAAATTTCGTCAGAGTTTCGACTCTACTAGGACTTCTATGCTGTTATTTTCTCCTTTTTTCACGATTTTCTTATATGTGGAAAATGATGACAACATACAATTTTTTTTTTTTTTGGATTTTCATGCTTTGTTTTTATTTGTAATTTTATTTTTTATATTTATTATTTCTTTCAAAAATGTGGCATGGGAGACATAACGATTTCCAAGACTTCTTGGATTCCGCAAATGCTCCCCATGCGCTTTTCCCAACATATGAAGCGTGGGGGACATATGGGAATTTCAAGACTTCTTGGATTCCACAAATGTTCCCCATGTGCTTTCCCAAAAAGCAAGCGTGGGGGACATAGGGAATTCCAAGGCTTCTTGGATTCCACAAATGTTCCCCATGCTTTGATTAATATAATAGCATGCTTAATAAAAAATCGTGCAACTTTCTTATTTAACGTGATCAGCATGATAAGAAGTGTCATTTGTCCGCAAATATCATTGGTCCGCCAAATGACTCATTCACCCTTGAATAAATATAACATGTAGCACATAGGATGCCAAAGATGGTCTATTATTTTCAGGTTGCTTGTCCTAGACGGACCCAACCCCTGTGTTGAGTCCCCTAAGTCAAATGCACATGATGCAAATAAACGTTCCTACTAGGGATCCGACATGTGGCTTTGTTATACTAAGTTCATAACCTGGGTATTTGTTCTAGACCTGGCTTACCCGAGCGGACAACTCGAGCCAAGGATGGGAGCTGTGTACCGGTAACCAAAAGGCCATCCGATTTTGCAACTCCTCCGAATCCTCGTTCTATTTTGGCATATGACACTAACAGAAAGAAGCCACGACCAGCGTGCGCTCCTCAAGAGAGAAGAGAAGGGTTTCGGCACAATTTATATGTACAGTTCAAACAATATCAAAGCAGTAAAAGCAGCATTTAGCACATTAGGCTCAAAACATGTAATAAAATCAGATAATAAATAAAGCCAAATAATAACAATTACACTAAGCTCGAATTCTTAACCCTGAACCAGTGGTTCTGGGTTTATCATCCCCAGCGGAGTCGCCAGAGCTGTCACACCTCCTTTTTCCGCGCCCGCGGGGCACAGGGAGGGTTTTTTCCAATTAAAGGACAATCGAAACGGGATTGGTTTAATTATTTCAGAGTCGCCACTTGGGAGATTTAGGGTGTCCCAAGTCACCAATTTTAATCCCGAATCGAGGAAAAGAATGACTCTATATTATGGTCTGCGTACCAGAAATCCGGATAAGGAATTCTGTTAACCCGGGAGAAGGTGTTAGGCATTCCCGAGTTCCGTGGTTCTAGCACGGTCGCTTAACTGTTATATTCGGCTTATTTATCTGATTTTAAATACAATTATGAACCAATGTGCCAATTTTGACTTTTTACCGCTTTATTATTGTTATTTCAAAAGAATGTGAACATCGCTTAAAACACGTCTTTGGATTGCGTCACATGAAATGCACCCACAATCCGGAACGCATTTTATTTGATGTTTTGAGATTTGGATTTGGGTCACATGAAATGCACACCCAAGTTTAAGAAAATAGATTATTAAACACGCGCCTAAAGAGACTATCGCGTTATTATTTTGGGAAGGCCACGAAATTCACTAAGCGGCCCTCCTGAATTCTAAGTAATTTAAATCAAGTATTTACTGAGGGCCCCGCAATTTGTATTTTTATTCGGCGAGGCTCATCTCATTCTTATTTTTTAAAGGAATTTGCAACGTCATGGAAATGCATCTCGGGCCACGCCACAATCAATGCGCCCATGACTAGAGACACATTTCGACTCCGTTGAGATTTGGATTTGGGTCACATAAATGTGCACCCGAGTTTAGGGAGATAACATTATTAAAGGCGCGCCTAAAGCAACTAGCGCATTATTATTTTGGGTAGGGCCGTGAAACTTGCTAAACGGCCCGTCCCGGAATCTAAGTATTTAATATATACATTTAGAGGGCCCCGCCGCTTGTATTTTTTTTCGGCGAGGCTCGTCTCATTTTATTTATTATTTATTTTTATTTTTATATTTTTAAAAGGATGCCATTTTTACGCCTTTAACAATACTAAACCCTACGGCCTCTTTACAACTCCAATCCCATAACTTGTTAGAAGTTTACTAAAAGGAGTTTAGTGAATGATTGTTTCGGTAGTAGTAACAGCATGCACTAATACTAATAATTTTTTTTTCGAATGTCCAACTGAAGGAAAGGACGAACAGATTAACGTCAAACTTGTGTCATAGAACGACTAGTCCAACTTAATTAAACGACATCAAATAAACAAGAATAACATAACATGAGAATGAACCAAAATGCAGACAATGAAACATAGGCAGAAAATTTCCATACCAATTTTTATATTGCATCTCAAACATTCAACGTAAGTTTATTTATCTAATACATCGAGGTTTACTAACCTTAGCACCTCGACAAACTCAGAGCGACAAACACGATTCCGACGGAACTTAAGTCGGACCTTTCTGCACGAAGAACAACGACGGAACCTCGGACAGCGCCTCGACGTACCGGACCTCGATGAACAAAACGACCTCACCGGACTGAAGCAACGGCTGAGCTACTCAGCAACGCAGCGACGCAGCAACAGCTGCTGTATTTTTCGATGCAGCAACTGTTGCGAGAAACTGCAACAAAGGGGTCGTTGGAGGTGATGAAAGGAGCAGCTATGGAGGTCTGTTTGGTTGTTGACGGAGGTGGAGGAGTGACGATGATTATGGGTGGTCGGAGGTTTTTGTGGACTGGTTTTTGTCGACTGCTCCTTTTGACGTGGGGTGGCATTCGGACAGTGGAGGTCGTTGATGGAGCTTGGGGTTGTTTAGACAGTGGTTTGGGGTGAGGGTTATCGTCGAGGACTGGACGATGCAGCAGCGATGGTTTTTGTTTTGGTGGAGCTGGTACGTGGGGGGTTTACCGGTGGTTTTGGACGCGAGGATTTTGGGGTCGTTGGTCGGACATGGTGTCTGGGTAGTGACGGAGGGAGGTGGTTTCGTTTGGATGGTGGTTATGGTGTTTGGGCGATGGTGTTTGGACGGGGGTGATGGAGGAGGAGGGTGGTCGTGAGGCAGTTTGGGAGGAGACCGGGTTGGGCTCGTAGGGTTTTCTTCTTCTTCTTCTTGTTGAAGAAGAAGATTGCACAGTAGTCGTCCCCCTGGTTTTTTCGTTGGGTGGGGAGGTCGGGATCTCCAGTAGGGTTTGCCCTCTCTTCTTTAGGAAGAAGACGAGGGTACAGTACCCTCTCTCAAAAAATTTCAAAATCCTTTTTTTCGTTTTCTTTTTCAAAATTCCCCCTGTCCTTTTATGCTTTTGTCCGTGTTTTTGTAATACAATGCCCATGAAAATGAGCCCCACGCGTGGTGGGGTTCGAGGCATATGTCCCCCACGCGTGGTGGGGTTCCCCACGTGTCCTGGACACGGTTTATTATGGGCTAAGTCCGAAAATTAGGCCTAAAATCGGGTAGTTTGAACCCGAATATTATTCTTTTGCCCAGACCCGAGAAATAGGAACACGTTGTTTAACTAGTCCTATGTAAGCAAAATAACTACCAAAAACAAGACTAGTATTTAAACAAAACTATATCTTTTTAAATATTTTTCAAGGTTTAAAATAGCTACAAAATATTAATAAAACTATTTGTAATTTTCGTTCTTTAATAAAGACAAAAATATGAAGTAATATTTTTTTTGTATTTTCCAAAATTATAATGACTGCAAACATTAATAGAACTATATTTTTTGTAATTTTCGAATTTATATAAAGTACCAAAATAAAGTACAATTTTTTTTGTATTTTTCAAGTTTATGAGAAATACATAAACTAAAATTATATATATATTTTTTGTGATTTTTCTTTTTGCAACGAAATAAAGTAAAATAGTTAAAATGACTATATTGGACCCAATTTCACATATTCACGCTAAAAATGTGAAAATTCTCGGGGAGGGTCAAAAATCACGTGCTTACAATCCTAACCTCCACAAAGGTATGGCGACCCACGAACTCATTAACATCCTCTGGGTTAATATTTGAACCCGAGCCGCCACCCTCAACACGATGCCCTCCAACGTTGGATAACGCACCACCCTCAACAGAGCGCACTGAACCAACTCCTGGGCAAACTCCTTCCACTTGGGGAGATCTCCCCGACAAAATGGCGTCGGCCATGAATACGGGCACAGGGGCTGTCCGAGATGCCCTGCTTCTATCAGCGTCTGTAGCCACGCCCTTCCCAAGCTCCAGCCTCCTTCTTTTCCTCGACAACAGCTCATCCCAGTTAGAGGATTCATCCAAAGGATGTGAGGCCGGTATCTAAGAAGCCTCTTCCCTCGCGGCCATGACCCGAGACGAATCTCTCAATTGAATAGGTTGAGGACGACCCTCTCGAACAGACTCACTCAAGACAAACTGTGTATCTGTAGTAGCAAAGGCTCGTCAAAAAGCAGGGACTGGTGCCCTTCGCTTGGAAGCTCCTCGACCTGTCATCACAAAGGGTCATACCATTAAATAAGGTCGCATGGCCAACGAAGCAGTAAGTAAGACATTTACCAGAGGGAACTTTAGGGCTGTAACGCTTCACGAAGGCGGGCCAAGTTCGAGTTTCTGCTGCATGAGGCAACAAACGGGCTACCCAATCCCTAATATCCACAATAGGGCGAGGCGGATGGCCCATAGCTGCAAAACGGTAAGCAAATAAACTTTACAGTGAATACTGAAGAAAGAGGAATAAAAGGAGTGACGACACTTACGAGCCTCGTTCCACCGCTTTGGGAATATGGCGGAGTCAGAAACGACGTGCTTGGCCTTGACAAAGAAGTATTTGTGCCAAAACTTACGGCTTGCCCGGTCATCCGTCCCAACCACCAGCCCTTTCGTACCACGAAGCCTCAAATGCACCATGGTACCCCTGAGGAAGCCAAACGTGAACATGTGCAAAAGGTGGTGGACAGAAACGCTACATTCCGCCAACCCTGCATACTTGGTCAATAGCAGAAGCTCCTTGAGCGTATATGGCAAAAATTGTGCTGGGCAAACTTTGTAGAATCTACAAAATTCTTCCGCTAAGGGGAAGAGATGAAGAGTATAGCCGATCACAAAAGGGTACTCATAGAAAGCGTAGTACCCAGGTCTGTGGACGTCCACGTAATCTCTCCCCGCCGGAACTATTTCTATATAAACAGGAATGCCATACTTTATGCGAAGGGCATCGATATGGACCTGCTCCATCTCAGAAAAAACGGGGTTCGGGGTAGGAGGGGGATCTTTGAGGAAGTCACTCCGGGATAAGGGGTGTCTCGGTAGTAGCTCCTCCACCGTAGGAGGGCTGTCACCCTCTTCTACCACCATATCTCCGCTGTTAGAAGGAGGCACCGTGGACGACGGGGTGGCTTCAGGAACCTCTTCACAAGAACGACGATACCTCAGCATGACATTGTTCAAAGGAATATCAACACAAAAGGATGAAGGAAGAAGAAGCTTCAGGTGAGGAACGAAAGAAGAAATAGAAGGATATGAGAGCAAATGAGGAAGAGTGAAAGAGGTTATCAAGAGAGATATGACTAAAGCTTTTCGGAAAATCAAATCATTCACCTATTTATAGGGTTGGGTGGCGCCAGAATCGAGGCGGCAGGTCTCAAAGCAGCGCAAGAATCGAAGCACCAAGCAGTCAATCCCTGCCTCGAAAACCTGTGTAATGATGACGCACGTAAAGCTGACATCACTTCCCAGTAAAGTGTACCACTCGGTGTTTTGCTGAACATGATGACCTTCTCTCGTTGGGCACATCGTAACGTTTCGACAGGTAAAATTTCTCCAAAAAATGCATGAAGTCCGCTCATCGAGGACGCATCCGGTCGCAACCCCGACGAGCGGAGAGACTAACTATATTGGTCCAAATTTGACCAACCACGGCCTACAACAAGTACGGTAAACGACCGGGTATCTTCGAGTCGACGACCCGAGGGAGACGACCTTAGGGCAAAAGAAGAAACTGTACAACCCTTGCAGTAGAGTAAGCCCATTATGGGACATATATTCCGTCGAATATTCTGTGTATTTTATTTCTTACAATTTAGAAGAGTTTCTCTCTAGTATATAAGGGGGACAAAAAATCTTGTAATAGGGCATCGATACTCTAGGAAACTTACTATTCTTGAATGAAAAGAAACTCAACAACCATCTTCTCTTTATCTAATGATTCATCCTAGAGATTATTATCTTCAGTTAAGATTTATCCCTTCATCTTCGATTGATTTGTTCAAAAGGTATTAACATCTTTTGAGTCAAACACACCGTACTTTAATTTGCTTACGATATATGTATGTATTAAAATGGTTTTCATGAATTACAGTTGAAGACTTGAAGTACTCCAAGCGGATATTGAAGCATGGTTGCATGTACAAATGGAAACTCTATTTTAACGTATTACTATTAGCATGCAATGGTGGCAGTGGCACACTCACACTCAGAGGTAAATAGAGGATTTTAATTTGATGTGTTCAACCGTTTGGTTCTTAGAACTGAATAGTGGCACACTCACACTCAGAGGCAGATAGAGGATTTAATTTGATGTGTTCAACTGTTTGGTTCTTGGAATTGAACTTATATACACTTTTAAAATTATGAGTTCGGACTTCAATATTTATTAAAATTTTAGTATTTTCACATATATATATATATATATTTTTTAATATAGTGTCAAAAACACTAGGTTCAAATGAACCCGACGTGTCTGTACATCCCCACTGCTCACACTGGCCATTTAGGTATATGACTTAAATTTCTGATCGGTGTTTCTTTTCGTAAGCAACACTTCATGCACAAAGTATCTGGGCTGAACTACTCTAAACATTTAATAACCATCACACTGTTCCAGCTGTCTCTGGATCAGAAAGGTCCATATTTAGTTATTACATTTAATGAAGACCACTTATTGGTTTCCTCCCCCTCGCCCTCCTTTTATCTTGGCATTAATTAGGGGCAGATCTAGCTCACAATATATGAATTCATATGAACCCAGTAAATTTGTTTTTCTGTTTATGTGTTAAATTCACTAAATAATTTCGACCTTGATTCACAAAGTTTAAATTCTGAATTGGAGGAGAAGTGTTGGGCCGAAGTGGTATCCATATAACGCTATAACGACATGGACCTCGGCCACGACCGAGGTCGTGTATCCAGAATGCTTGAACAACAAATTGAATGTTACGGCATTTCAGAGGGTCAACCAGTAATACAGTCAAATGGTTTAGGTACTATGGCTAATGACCGGTGGGTAAATGAGGATACCTAGTATATAAACTAAGTAAGAAGAAGAAGAAAGGGGACAAGAAACAAACTCAGACAGAGACATATTTTCAGAGAAGAAGGATCTTCATCTCTTTCTCCTCGCTAAAGAGAAAGAAGTAAGGAAGCTCAGATCTTCAATATACAACGTTAGTCTCATCATATTAAATGTATGTGAGTCAACCTTGTAAAAGATCGATGACCATTTTTATCTATGTATTCTTCATTATTATTCAATATTGTGTAAATCACCATCCTCTTTTTATATTACGGGATTCAGTTATGGCTATGGTTAAATTTTATGTTCAGCTATGCTTGCTTGTTCTTATCATCTATCTTAGATCTAGGATGAATTGTCTTTGGCTAGGATTTACCTCAAATCTTCCTATTTAATTAGTATATAAAAAGACTTAACACTTTTTAGTCAAACACTTAGAGCAGAAACGATTCATTTTGGTAACCGATATATATACCTCTTGGTGGCTCAATTCCAAGAACTCAGAAAGATAAGAATTAACAGAATGCAGGAATAGTTAAAGTATCTGGTTGTTTAGGACATGGAGAATGTAAAGATAATTAGAAATAATAGTATCAAGAAAAACAATCTTAAGTATGAGAGTATCTGGTGGTGGTGTACTGATCACCTTGATGACCCGAGGGAATAGATTGCTTTACGATGTGCCTTTCTAGCCTCTAGCATTGGATTGCAACACCAATTTTATAAATTAACCTAGTAAAATTCAGTTTAATTTCTAACACCAAAATATAGGGGTGGGTGGTCGGGCAGTTCGGATTGAATATGAAATTTCGGTTTGAATTTTCGATTTTCGGATTGAAATGACAATCCAAATAAACTAGGATTAGATTGGATTTTTTAAGTTCGGATTCGGATTAATCGATTTAGATATTTTGGATTTTTAGTTTTGATCTTATAAGTTGAGATGTTTCTTCTTCTTACGATAATGAACATCCAAATGAAGTATTCATGTTAAATTGCTTAAAAAGTTCCTCCCTCATTCTTACCACAATCATCCAAATAAACTATTCAAGTAATAAAATCATCATCAAGGAAATACAACAAAAAATTAGTAAGGCCGATAAGAAATAGCAATGGTAAAATCATGTCCAAATAAAAAGTATTTTGATAGTAACTTAGTAATTATTATTGAATATATGAGATTATGTCTAATGGCAGGGTATTGGACTTGTTACTATTGACATATAAATAATGGATTAATATATGATATAAAAAATTTGGATTTTCGGATATCCAAAAATTTGAAGTACAAAATCCAAAATCACATCCGAAATTTAAAAAATTAAAAATTAAATCCGAAATCCAAATAAAAAAATTCAGATTTAGGTTTGAATTCCGGGTTTGCCCAAACTACGTCCGCCACTACCAAAATATTTTGGTTTTCCAGGAACAATCTAACCCGATCATTTATCTTTGTAAAACACTACAACCCAAAACCTGATCCATCAGGCACCTTATTTACTTTTGGGCAGTCATTAGGAAGAATTCTTCAGAGATTTTTGTTCTTGTTAGCTCGAGAAGTCAAGATAAAGGAACAAGCTAATTGTTTCCTCTAAGTTCAGAATAATATTACTTCATACTTTGATTTATTGATTTTATGGAGCAATCGCTAGGAGACTTTCTGGATAATTTACTTCCAGTCCGAGCAGGGACTCTACTCTGTGAGGCGAAGAACTGAATGTCGTCGTTCCTTAGACAACGCTCACATGTTGTGCTGATGGAATACATCTATAAAATAAATAATACATCACGAGTCTTTCAACATTTCTTCCATAAATTCTTTACACTAGAAACTCTGCATCAAAACCTAAATCACAATCTGATATAGACAGTCCCTTTCACATGGTCAAATAACATAGATTGGGAGGCAAATAGTAGAACAGATAATTCGTATTAATGTAAAGAACTAGTTACCGATCCAGTTGGGTTTTCAAGATTATGATGCATTCTCATATCCAGATTGATAAGCTCCCATGATTGACAAAATGTTGTGCTGATTTGCTCATCTCTATGACATCCAACATGATACCACATCTGCTCATTCATATGCTTCAATGGGCATTCCAAGCAAATCAAAAAAATTTACTACAGAAGTATCCGACTTTTATTTCCTGTTAACCATATTTATCGCTTTGTTTATGTTCTTTGCCAAATCAGGAGCTACTCCAATGTAAGTATGAGGTGTCAAGTTCAAGAGAGCTGTCTTTGCATCAATTGGTATGTGTGCTCTCCCTCGGGTTAATTCCTTCAGTTTCTCATACGGCTCTGGCACACCATACCTGCGCATCACCTAAAAGACCAAGCATAAATGAACATAGTAAGCTTAACAAGGTTCTCCAAATTTTACAAGTTCAGATTTTTTTGGAGGGGTTCAATGAAAAAGAGAAAGCTTTTGGGGCAGGGGATTAGTTTTATACACCGTGAATTATGATCATGGCAAAAAGAAACAAAAATTTTCTATTATGCCTAAAGACACATTCTTTTCTGTGAATTGCTAGAGCGCAAAAAATACACCTACCATATAGGGAATCTTATTCTGGAATCTTTTTTGGATACTCAAGAATCTTGATATGACTGAGTAACTGACATACCTTTCAGAATGACTCGTGCCAACTTGTGATACAAAACAGGACTTCATCGACACGAAAAAAGAGAAGAAAAGCTTGAGTTTCATACTGTTTGTATTGGTTCAGCAAGGACCTCCCATGAGTTATTTAAGTCTTCAGCCAGGGCAGCTTCATTAACCTATGTAAAACTGAATAAGTTAGTCATTGCATGCAAAAATGTAATCAATTTAGAACTAACTAATATCTTGTGAATGTGAAAACTATATTAATGTCTCTGAGAAATGCATCCAATATTTATTCAACATCAGTGACAAAACAGTAAATACAATTAATAGCACTTGACTACCCAAATCCATATATAGATCAATGATCGCCAACCCCAACAGAACAACCCCCCCCCAGGGGGGGTGGGGGTGGGGGGTGGGGGGACAAGAAGGTATATATGTGTTTACTAATAAGTGAAAATGTCTGTGCTGATCTCTCTAACTGATGCCAGATTCTGCATGTCAGCAAATGAGCTCTGTAACACCATGAATGCTAGATAAATCCAGTTGCAGGCAGAAGATTAGATGCAATTTTTTTTTTTTTAGACTTTGGTACAGTTACCAGAGAATAAATTAGCATTTCAAGTTGCACTTTTTACCTGAAGCTTTGAAATTCCTTGCAATGCACTTTTGTAAGCAAGAAGAGAATGTCCAAGCCCCACTCCCATATTTCTCAGAACAGTTGAATCAGTTAAGTCCCGCTGAAAATAGCAAGCACAGCAAGGAATAAGAATATGAGACACAAGAAGCAATCGTAGAGGCAGCAACAGCAATAGAACTCACAAACACAAAGAAAAAACAATTGTATTTCTCTAGCTGAATCTACCTCGTATAGAAAACGATGACACCATCAAATCTGCTTAATCCAAGTACAAGTGATACCAAACGAATAAGGAGAAGCAAAAATTATAAAGCAGAATTGTGGAAGGTGATACAGATAGAGGGAGAGGAGAAAATATACCTGCCAGCGTGAAATAGGTAGCTTAGTGCTTAAATGGGATAGGTCCCCATTAGCTACTCCGAGATTGCCTTGAACTATGTGTAACCTAACCTGGCTCCTTATTTGATGAATCACCAAAACTTTTTCTATATAGCATACCTGTGGAACGTAAGGATTGAATTTCAATCCAAGAGACATCACAAGCTCCTCTGCAATTTGGGGCCACTTTATTTCAGGATATGCAGCCACGTGAGCGTTATAGTTTCCAACTGCACCAGCAAACTTCCCCAGCATCTCAATTTGAGAGATATCTCGCCTTTCCCTACTTAACCGGTAAGCAAAAATAGCCATTTCCTTTCCGAGTGTGGTGGGTGAAGCTGGCTACAAATGCAGAAAGAATAGCAATTCTTGAAGATTACAATTGTCTAAAACCTTTGTGCAAAGCAAACTATACTCCATGGCATTCATGCATGAAAGCACAACATATTTTACCAAAATAAACTTAAGCACTATTGTAAAGCTGCTCCCAAATGCACCCAAATGAGAAATCATACGCATAAACCTACCTGTCCATGGGTGCGAGAAAGCATGGGGACAGAAGAATTTGTTGTAGCCACGTTACAGATTGCAGCAATTAGTTCATCCATGACGGGTAAGATGACCTTGCTCAAAGCTTCTTTCAGCATTAGTGCATGGGCAAGGTTGTTGATGTCCTCAGATGTACAAGCAAAGTGGAAAAACTCAAGCACCTACCACAAAAATAAGACAACAAGAAGAAGAATAAGCAGAAATGCATGTTGTTGGTTAGGGATAGAGAGACTAATACTTTTTTAATTCTTCTTTTCCTACTTGATTGAATGGCATGGAAGTTTACTGTAGTATAATGCAACATGTGCTAGAGAAACTATATATACCTTGACTATCTCTGGATGTGATTGGCATCTTTGTTTCAGGAAGTACTCCACCGCCTTCACATCATGATTTGTGACTTTCTCAATTTTCTTAACTTCCAGTGCATCATCCACGCTAAATTCATCAATCAAGTTTTGCAGAAAAGACTGAGCTCCTTCAGAGAAGCATGGAACTTCAATGAGTTGAGGGATTTGAGAAAGCTTCAACAGCCATTTAATCTGACAGATAGTTAAATGTCAAAAATTCCTTTTCCTGTTTCCCACCAATGTGAAAAAGAATGAAAGGTAAGAAGCAACAGAAAAAACAACTTCAATTAGAATAAATTGGAATCCACTTATGGACCCCTCTTCATGGAATTCACAGATTATGCATGCCGATAGAGCAAAGGATATCACCATGATTATTGCTGACATTCCACTGCATCATCACACCTTTCTATTAACAAGTACCGACCTTCACATAACATTAGTTCTGTAGATAATTTCAGATTCTTCATACATGGGCTTTCACAGTTGAATTGTCAATAAATCTGTATTACCCTTCAAAGAATCTGAAATTCTGAATACCTTTTTAAATAGTGTTTCTTTACAGATTATAGTCTAATACTGTTACAAAATATGGCAAGTGCTCTTTGCAAGATTGTACGAAATAGACTTTACATCTTCCTTCTCTTGCAAAAACTCTGTATTGCATTGCTCTACACAACATTAACTCACAAAAAGCAGCATGTGGAACCAAAAGCACTTTGTATTAGCTGAAAATATTTTGCTAAAATCTAGGAACCGAATTCCTAAGAAAGAAAAGATTTGTCTCAGGCATTATATCCTAACCGCAAATCCTCCCCCCCCCCCCCCCATGCAACACCAAAATCAGCTTTTTCAGAAATGCAACAGTAGTAGAGTAAATTGCCAAAATCAGTGACAGCAGCGTTAAACAAAGTCATTAAGCCTGTGATCATGCAACTAGATTAGACTATTAAATAGATAAGAACAATGAAACATCAATACCTTAACCAAAACTCTGAATCGAATTAAGCCGTATTTGCTCATAAATGGAGCCAATTCCTTGACTTTACCCCAATAACGACCATCCAATGGGCACAGAGCAGATAAACTTGAGACTTCCAGATCATGAGAGAGATCTGAAGACATTCTTTTGGCCTGAGATATAGAAAGCTACTTTATCAAGTTGTCCATCAAGAAATGGAAACTGGTGGTTTCATAAACCAACAAAAGAAAAGGTGATCTCAGTGTTATTCATTGCATCTACTTTATATTCATGATATTAGAAAAACCAATCAGCTAGAGAAACGTTTTTCGAAATTCATCTACACTATCATACAGAGGCGGAAGACAGGTGTCACCGGCACCCGAAAAGTTCGACAAAAAATCAATGTATATATTTTATAAAAATAGTGATAAACTAGTAATGGCACCCTATATACAAAGCAAATTTTGGTTGAATGCAAAAATGCACCCACGACCTTCAAATCCTGGATCCGCCTCTACTAGTATCATAGCAGTTTTATGGTTCATATACTAGTACATCTCTTCTTGTTTGTGCAGTGCTTAACTCCAGTAAATGATAACAACTCTTACATTATCAATTTCCATAAAGCATGAAGATAACAAGAGCGTAGCAAAATGTTTACATGAAAGCATCTGAAATTGTTCATCTTCTTGCAGCTTAGAACTTTATAAGTTAAGAAGCAGGCTACAATAGAATCTTATCTTCGTAACAAGAAACAGTCCCTATTCGCACCAAATCAACGGCTCCAAAGTCGAGTTCGAAGTCGCATTTGAAAGCTCCGATCCGAGGTCTTGTTGCTGTCCATTTTCTCCGGTCGAGTTTGACAATTGGAGTTCAACTTTGATGTATATTTGAGTTTCATATCAATACACATTTGAAAAGCTTCACATAAGGTCCCTTTCTCCCTTTAATTAATTCTTTTATTTTTTGTTCCTGTTAGTTTGAGCAAGGTTCAGTCATTTCATGGTATTAGCATAAATTTATTTCGTATGCTAATTAGCAAATTGATCGTCTAGACAATTATTCACCGTTTAAGTCCATATCATTGCATTTGCAGTGTTTCTATTTTCTGGGTCTTACTTTGTCAAGAATGATAAATGGGTTGTGTGTGTTTGAGAAGAATTCACGTGATATCTTTATGTTGACATTTTCTTGCTAGCTTCACATGCATATTACATATTTGACTACATTATTTAACATTCCCACGGCTTAATCTTATTTATGTGTTATCGATAAGTTTTTGGGTCTTAATCTGTTGGATTCGTTTGGCAAATATTTAAATAGAAGAATGGGTTCGTTTGGTTTTACTTTCTACTGACTTGAATCAACTTGGTTATTTGCACTTTAAGATTTCCTTTTGCCCTGTTTGTGATCTTTGTGGGTTCATGTCATTCTTTAGTTGAGTACAAATTTGCGTAAAATAATTTGAGGCGTGCCATGCCAAAGAAAATCTATAATCCATGGCCCTCATAAGATTATATTCAAGAACTAACACTTATAGAAAAGGTTTGAGGCGTGTCATGCCAAATAAAATCCCTAAGTCCACGACCCTCATAAAACTAGCTAGCTTTTTGTAGAAAATTTGATGTGTGCCATTTTTATTAAATCACCAATGGCCCTCATGTAATTAATACTAACTCTTTTTAAAATTGGGGCGTGTCATCAATTGAATTTTCCATAGCCCTCGCAAACTTTGTTATTAATTTGAACTTTCGTAGTTTCTCTAGGCGCGTTCTTTAAACTGATTTTCTTTAATTATTAATTTTAGGTGTGCATTTCATGTGACCCAATTTCAATTCTTAACAATGTTAAATAGAATGTGTCGCGAATCGGGGGTGCATTTCATGTGTCGTGGTTCAAGGCATGTTTTAAATAACGTTGAATCTTCCAAAAATAATTAAAAGCGGTTTAATAAGCTAAAAATACACCTTAGGCTAAAACATGTAATAAATCAAATAATATGCCAATTTTAATAGTTTAAGCGACCGTGCTAGAACCACAGAATCCGGGAATACCTAACACCTTCTCCCGGGTTAACAGAATTCTTTACTTAGAATTTCTGGTTCGCAGACTTCAAAAGGATAGTCGAATTTCCTCGATTTGAGATTTAAAAATAAACCGGTGACTTGGGACACCATTAAAATATTCCAAGTGGCGACTCTGAAAAATTAAATAAAATAATCTCATTTCGAATAATGTCACTTAAATTGGAAAAACTCCCTTATACTATATTCAAGTGTGTAAAAAGGAGATGTGGCAGCTCTGACGACTCTGCTGGGGATCCAAACTCAGAACTTTGGTTCAGGATTCAAAAATTCGAGCTTAGGATAACCATTATAGTTGGCTTTTATTTATTATCTGATTTTTACGTGTTTGAGCCTAATGTGCTAAATGTTGCTTTTTACCGCTTTGATATTGTTTGAATTGCATATAAAACTGTTACAAAACCCTCTTCTCCCTGAGTCTTCTAAATCATCTGGGAAGTGTGCACTTCGTGTGACTTCTTTTCTGTTAGAGTCATATCTCAATTTTAGAACGAGGTTCGGACAAGTTGTAAAGCCGGTGAAGCTTTGTATTCCCGGTACGCGCCCTCCCCTCCCCGCGGGCTCGAGCTGCCCGCTCGGGTAAGCCAGGTCTAGAACAATACACTTAGATTTTTAAACCTAGTATAACAACGCCTCATGCCGGATCCCTGGTAGGAATGTTTGTTTGTATCACGTGCATCTGACTTTGGGGACTCAACACAGGGGTTGGGTCCGTCTAGGACAGGTGTACCAAAAGTAAAAAAGAACATCCTAATGCATCTTATGTGCTACTTGCGCATCTGTTTGTTTCGACTTGCATGTTGATCGGCTTCTAGAATAGGGAAAGAAAATAAAAATAAAAAAAGAAAATAAAAAAAAAAGAGTGAGAGGTAGGTATTTAGAAAATTCTGAAACTCTGCTGAAATTCTGGAAAACGAAAAGTCATTTCAAAATGAGCCAAAATTTTCAAGTGCCATGTTTCCCTGTTCCGTCAAAACTGACCGAACTACGCGGGTCTGATTCTCGCCGGATGTGAGATACGTAGGCAAACCTCATCGGTTTCGACCCCAATTTTAAAAAAATCCAAAAATATTTTCCTTTAGTTCCTTCTTTAGAAATCTTTCCTTAGAAAATGCAAAAAAAAAAAAGTTTTTCTTTAAACTCAAAAAAAGAGTAGTTTCTTTCTTTTCGAAGTCTTTCATACGGAAAATTGAAATAATGAAAAAAATCAAGGTCCAAAATACGGGCTTCCTTCATTTTGAAGTATTTTTCCCAAAAACAAAATCAGAAACAAAAATCCAAAAATATTCTTTTCTTCTTTAGAAGTCTTTCTTTTGTAAATGTCCATAAAAATTGAGAAATAAAATTCCAAAAATATTTTTGCTTTTCTTTAGAAGTGCTTTCGTAAATAAATAAAAATCCAGAAATCCAAAATATTTTCTTAAAAGTCCCTCTTTCGAAAATTAAGAAGCAACATCCAAAATCCAAAAATATTTTCTTTCTTCTTTAGAAAAAGAGAAAACAAAAATATTTTCTTTTTACTTTTAAAATCCCAAAGTTCAAATCAAAAGCAAATGAATTTTTAGAAGTATTTCTTTCAAAAAAAATCAGAGTCAAAAAATTTTAAAAAAAAGAGTATATTTCCTTTCTTCTTTTAAAGCATTTCTTTCAACAATTCCAAAAAAAAGAGTTAGCTTATTTACTCCATTCTCAATCTTCCCGAACTACGCAAGATCTGATTTATGCGGGGTCATGATACATAGGCAATTCTTATCGGATTCGATCATAGCCATAAATTTAGTTGAGTGATAAAATAAACTGAAAAATTGAGTGAAAAAGAAAGAAAAGGAGTGGGAAAAAAGAGCAAAAAGAAATAAAGAGTGACAAACAAAAGAGAAAAAGAGAGCGCCAAAAAATAAACACACGGTAGAAGCGTTTAACTATTAGGTGCATTGCATCCCAACGTGCGATTTCCTGTATGTTAAATGTTTCAAAACTAACAAGGTTGTTGGATGTGCAAACTAGCCAGGTTTTAGTAGTTGGTTTTGTTGGTAGTCTAGCCTCCCCTCCTTCACAAAATCCAAAGGCACAGATGGCCTCCGCAAGCAATCGACCAATAATCGGTCCCGAGGATAGCCCAGCATCGGCTATTCTGCAGCTAGAATCAGCAGTTGTTGAAGAGAATAAGATGTTGCGTCTCCGCATACTGGAAATGTGGGACGCCTTGTCTAATAGTAAGGAACCGCCAAGTGCAAACCCTGGGTTCCCTAAGTTGATCCACATGTCAGGTGAGGTTACCAACGCCTCTGTGCCAAGCCCGCGCATTCCATGCGGGCACCTTCCAATGCCCTCCAATGATCCTGGCATGCCTTCTGTGGTTCGCCCCCAGGCACAGGCTTCAAGGGCACCGCCTCCAATGTTCATATTTCAGGGTCCACAGCTTCAGTCAGAAATAGCATATGTGACCCCATATTCTTTCACTCAACCTCCGCAATATGATCTCTCAGTGGAACAAGAAAAGGTTGTTAAAAATCCCGAGCAAGAGGAAATGGCTCGGAAGATAAAAAGCCTAGAACAAAGCCTGAAAAACATGCAAGGCCTGAGTAGCCAGAAGAGTGTCTCATACTTTGACCTTTATATGTTTCCTCATGTCCACTTGCCAGTTGGCTTCAAGATGCCAAAATTTGAAAAGTACGACGGGCATGGAGACCCGATCGCTCATCTAAAACGATATTGTAACCAATTGAGGGGTGCTGGTGGAAAAGAGGAGCTACTAATGGCCTATTTTGGGGAAAGCCTCACCGGAATCGCTTCTGAGTGGTATACGGATAGAGAAATTACTCATTGGCATGTGTGGGACAATATGGCTCGAGATTTTGTCCACCAGTTTCAGTATAATGTGGACATCGCTCCCGACAGAAACACTTTGTCCAATTTAAAAAAGAAAACCGCGAAAAGCTTCCGTGAGTATGTTGTCAAATGGTGTGAGCAAGCTGCGAGGGTAAAGCCTCCAATGGATGAAGTTGAAATGGTCACGGTCTTTCTACATGCCCAAGAGGCTGACTACTTTCAGAATATGATGTCTGATGTGGGTAAGTCGCTCTCTAAGGCTATCAAAATTGGGGAAATGGTTGAAAACGGTCTAAAAACAGGCCGAATCTTGAGTCATGTTGCTTTTAAAACAACATCACCAGTTGTTCAAAATGGTTCGGATGGTTTGACGAACAGAAATGGGATTGAGGAGGGAGCCATGATGGTTTCAAGCTCGGGGGGGGGGGGGGCCAGTCATATGTGCTTCCTATGGTCCCACTACACTATTATCCCCTTCAAGATGATGCTTATGCCATGGCACCGCCTCCCTATATGGTGATGAGCGGGCAATCTTACACGCAGCCATAACATTATACATAAAACCGAGCTCTACCTCCCAGAAATGTGCATGCTTACCAAGCTCCATATAATCCTCAACCAGATGATCCCCAATACAATCCTCGCCCAAGAGAGCCTTTCAGAAAGAACCAGTTCACCCCTATTGGTTAATCGTATTCAAGCTTGTTCCAAAAGCTAATCAGGCCAAATCTATTGCAGCCAGTGGCCCCGAATCGGCCGAACCTCGAGTCCCCCTCGCACCGAGCTGATGCTAGATGTGAATACCACTCTGGAGCAGTAGGACACAGTACAGAGGACTGTTGGACCCTCAAAAGGGCAGTTGAACATTTGATTGAAACTGAAAGAATTGTTTTTCAGGATGAAGAAGCTCTTGATGTGATGAACAATCTGTTGCCCGCACACAAAAGCGGGCCAATAGTCGGAATGATTTGTGAAGATGAGGAATTTGATCCGGAACTGAAGACCATTGCAGCCATTACCGAGAGAGAAGAAAAGCCAAAAAACGGTCACCAAGCCTGAAAGTTCCCCATCAGACGGGAGTCTCGCTAGCCAGTCTTTCTATCCTTTCTGCGTCCAGATTATCTCAGGGTGTGATCCGAATGTTTTACCTTATTGTCTTACTTTCTGATGCAAACCCATGTATCTTCAAAAATTGAAAAAAAAAATCAAAAATCAAAAAATAAAAAAAAATCATTTTCCAGGAATGTCTCTTTTCTTAATCTTGTCATTTTTCTTTCTTATTCTCTTTTTAGTTCTGTTAAATGCAGATTTCAATAACATGACATGCTTACGGACTTCATGCCCAGATCTTGAAAGTTGTCAGACCTCGAAATAATGAATCAAGGACTAGATCACAATGAAGATAAAGTTTAAGGAAATAAAACAAAAAGTTGGAACAACTGAAGGAAAATTGGTTCCAGAATTGGAAAGGTCCATACATTACAACAAGAGTACTGCCAAAAGAGTGCGTTGTACTTGGGACACATCAAAGAAAATGTCCCTGAAACAACTGTCACGTCAAAAGGTACTATGTTGGATCCATTATATAGCATTAATGTTCTCCGGTTGGGATGAAGAAGACTTTTTTTCTCACTATCCAAACACTATCAACCCTTTGCAAACCCTTTGAGCTGGTTACTTTTCTTTGATTACCCTCTTTGGAACCTGAAAGTGTTATTAAAAAAAATTTCAAAAACAATGAGATGAAACGTAAAAAAAAAGGGAGAAGAAAAAGAAAAAAAAGGAAGTAAAGACAAAGAAAATGAAAAAAACGGAAAAAGAGGAAAAAGGGAAAGGACAAAGAAAGAGAATACAAAACAAAACAGAAAAACAAAAGAAAATCAAAAACAAAGTTCCCTGAGCTACGTTCGACTTGATTCCGAAAGGATACATAGACAGCCTCTCTCTGGGGTTCAGTCACACCAAAGTAAAAATCCAAAGTCCCCCAAAAAGCGAAAATTGGGCAGATGTTATAATGGTTCGGCGATTATCCCGCCCGAATGGTTCTAGAGTTGTAATTCAGTCCAAATCATCTTTTACCCAAATCCGTTCAAGTCTTTTCGATCAATCGGTGAGAATGTTCAAGGATCAGAGAATGTAGCTACTTAGATCCGAGGTAATCAAAATAAGAGAATAAAATGAGAGAGTCGTATTGGTGAAAACCCACACGGGCACCGTAAGACGATGGTAAGCAGAGAAATGGAAAATGAGAGAGCCTTGTTAGTGAAAACTCGCAAAGAGCACTATAAGATGATGGTGAGAAGAGAAGTGAGAGAGGTCAGCTCGTGAAAACCCGCAAAAGGCACCCATGATCGAAAAGAAGATCCTCAAAGACATCGGCATTAACAGAGTCCTGACAAGGTTTCTCAATTTTTGAGGCAAAAGTTGTGATGAATTTCTAAGATTTAGACGGTTTACACGGATCAGGCATCCATTCCAAAAGGCATGTCATATTCATTGAAGTCCGCATGTACTCCAGATAAGTCCTTCTTTCCTTTCCTCGAAAGGGACACTTCTTGTTTTATATTCATTCTCCATTCCATTATTTGTTTTCTTTGAATCCCTTTCGGTCTAACTCTGTTCCGAAACTAAGACAAAGAAAAGATAGTAAGATTGATTTATAGGGGTCTCATTTGATACAAGCCAATATCCAAAAGGCACCCAGCCTCGTCAAGGGCGTAAGTCGGCCTCGACTGGCCATGGCGGCCGATGCTTCGAAGTCAAAACTCTTGGAAAGAGAAAATCAAATCGAAGTGCCTATAAAGGCAAATGAAGTTAAAAAGGTTGAGTCTCATGTGGCCAACCATCTCGGCATAAGTTTGAAAAGCCAAGGTACCAAAACAATCTGAATTTAAAGTTGGAAAAAAGAAGCCAGAACTGAAAGGCCTACGAAGGCGAAACAAAGTCCCACGCAACTAGCCGTTGCAGCAAAGTTTGAGGAGCCAAAAGGTTCCCCAATGCTCCGAAGAAAAGAAAAAAAAGAGAAAAAAATGAAAATGAAAAATGAAAAAAGGGGGAAAGGCCTACGAAGGCAAAATAAAGTCGAAAAGGTTGAGTTCCACCGACCAACCGTCAAGGCAAAATCTGGAAAAAATCAGAGGTTCTCATGGCTTGAAAAAAAATCGGTCCCCAGGAAACGAGCAGTTGCAATTGAGATCTTCATCAAAGAAGCTGGGCCGAGATCAAGCGATTGAGACAATCAAGGCCACAAAACCAACCACCGTTTCAAATTAACAATTGTTCTTTGTTTGAAAACTTGAAACATGTGCAATCCAAAGCAGCCATGCAAGAAGCAGGTGCAACCAAAAAAAGAAATGCGCAAGTGCTAGAAACAGTTTTGCAGCAACAATACATGAAAAGGGAAGTCCCCTCCAATTTTTCTTTCCCGCATTTACTCATTCCATGAAATAGAAGAAAAAAAAACAAATTGAAAAAAATAGATAAGAAGAAAATTCAAAAATGGTAGTTTAGGATCCCCAATCTCAATCTTTTACGTTTTGCCAACATAGGTCTCCAATCCCTAGTTGAGATTTTAGACATAGGGTCTCCATTCCCTAGTCGTATTTTGCCAACATAGGGCTCCAATCCCTAGTTGAGATTTTTAGACATAGGGCCTCCATTACCTAGTCGTTTTTTGCCAACATAGGGCTCTAATCTCTAATTGAGATTTTTAGACATAGGGCCTCCATTCCCTAGTCGCCTTTTGCCAACATAGGGCTCCAATCCCTAGTTGAGATTTGTAGACATAGGGTCCCCATTCCCTAGTCACCTTTTGCCAACATAGGGCTTCAATCCCTAGTTAAACTTTTAGACATAGGGCCTTCATTCCCTAGTCGCATTTTGCCAACATAGGACTCCAATCCCTAGTTGAGATTTTTAGACATAGGGTCTCCATCCCCTAGTCGCCTTTTGCCAACATAGGGCTCCAATCCCTAGTTGAGATTTTTAGACATAGGGCCTCCATTCCCTAGTCGCCTTTTGCCAACATAGAGCTCCAATCCCTAGTTGAGTTTTTTAGATATAGGGCCTCCATTCCCTAGTCGCCTTTTGCCAACATAGGGCTCCAATCCCTAGTTGAGATTTTTAGACATAGGGCCTCCATTCCCTAGTCGCCTTTTGCCAACATAGGGCTCCAATCCCCTAGTTGAGATTTTTTTAGACATAGATTCCCTAGTCGCCTTTTGCCAACATAGGGCCCCAATCCCTAGTTGAGATTTTAGACATAGGGCCTCCATCCCCTAGTCGCCTTTTGCCAACATAGTGTCTCCAACCCCTAGTTGAGATTTTTAGACATAGGATCTCCATCCCCTAGTCGCCTTTTGCCAATATAGGGTCTCCAACCCCTAGTTGAGATTTTAGACATAGGGTCTCCATCCCCTAGTTTGCCTTTTGCTAACATAGGGTCTCCACCCCCTGGTTGAGTTTTTTTATAGATATAGGGCTCAACTGCCTAATGTTTTCCTCCTAAAGACACACAATCCTTATTTTATCGCTTTCAAAAAAAAGAAAAAGAAAACAAAATAAAAAAAGAAAAAAATAGTTTAGATTTTAGTTACAAATAACTCATGAAATTTTCCTAGTGAAAATTGGGGCAGAAAAATTTTGTTCGTTTGTTTGTTTTGGTGTCTGAGCAGGTTTGACCTCGAGGAACAAGGTTTGAGATGACCAGAAGAAGAAGTCTCAACCCAAATAAAAGAAAAATAATAAGAAAAGAAGTGAACTCAAAGTGCAGAAGCGGAGAAAGATGCGGACTGTTCAAAACATGATTAATGTCACAAGTTTCGCATGTCCCGCCTTGATCCGAAAAACTGAAGAAGAAAGAACCAGCACTAGCAGCTAACAAGCATCAAGATTCAAATCAGAGTCCGCATGAAGAACCAACCAAGATTCAAGATCAAGTTTCAGAAGACTCATAGATAGAAATCTTGTAACTCGTAGCTGATAGGCTTAGTTAGTTTTTTCAATTTTGATTTCTGATGTAATAACGGGATCGCGGACCGGAACCTCGACAACACCTCGCTCGGCTCTCAACCTCGGTACTCCATTACCTCATTCACTTCTGAACTACACGTGGCCTGATTCCTTTATAGCCAAGGATATGTAGGCTGCTCAGATACCAAGGCTCAGTCACACTCCTCTCTCTTAGCGTTTGGTCTCTCTAAATAAGGGTCGGGTCAAAAAACATATCTAGTCATTCTTTGTCTGAAAACTCTTCACGTTTTCAGTCAAAGAGGGGCAGTTGTAGACATGTGATTTTTGACCCTCACCAAGATTTTTCATATTTTAGCATGTAAATATTTAGTTTAGGCCTAATATAGCTATTTCAACTAATTTTTACTCTTTTACTCTATTTTATTACAAGAAAAATAAAAATTACAAGAATTGTTCTATTAATGTTTTGTAATCATTTTTAATCTTGAAAAATACCAAAAAATAGTTTATTTTAACGGTCAGTCTTATTTTACTAGTTATTTTACTTAAATAGGACTAATTAATAAATGAGATCGTATTTTAATCTCTTTCGCGGGGAAAAAAATAAAACTTGGGCTCGAGCAACCCATCTTTAGGCCTAATTTTTGGACCTAGTCCATAATTACCAATCCCATAATTCCTAGGCCCATACCCCTAACCTAATTCCTACCCCTATATAATAGTACCTAATACCTAAATATAAAGAAGATCCTAGACCTGAAAATCAGCGCCGCAGAACAAAAATCACGACCCCTCAAGCCATCATCTTCTTCTGAAGCAAAAGAACCCATCGCCACTGCTTCTTCTTCTTCGTCGACCACAGCTACAACAACCATGTACTCTGCTTAAAGCTCCAAAAATCAGTCCACAACAACCCAGAAACATCCTTTTCTCAACCCAACAGAAACGCGATGAAACAGTCCTAAAACAAGCCTTAGAACACCCCCCAACAATGAGTTGAGAAGACTGTCAAAAACCATCATCAAATAGCCCAACAAATACTGCAAAAACTGAGCTAAAAGCTCATTGAAACAGTCCCTCTTCTCACCAAATCAATAGCTCCAAAGTCGAGTTCGAAGTCGCGTTTGAAAGATCTGATCTGAGGTTTTGTTGCTGTCTATTTTCTCCGGCCGAGTTTGACAATCGGAGTTCAACTTTGATGTATATTTGAGTTTCATATCAATACACATTTGAAAAGCTTCACATAAGGTCCCTTTCACCTTTTAATTAATTCTTTCATTTTTTGTTCCGGTTAGTTTGAGCAAGGTTCAGTCATTTCATGGTATTAGCATAAATTTGTTTCGTATGTTAATTAGCAAATTGATCGTCTAGACAATTATTCACCGTTTAAGTCCATATCATTGCATTTGCAGTGTTTCTATTTTTAGCATGTGTCTGTGAGTTAAGTATTATTTTATCATTAGTTTAATTTGTAAAAAGTTCTGAAGGAGAAAGCTCTAAGGGATTTTATTAAGTCAAATGGGCCCATATGATTTACTGCATATAGTTTTGGGTCTTACTTAGTCAAGAATGATAAATGGGTTGTGTGTGTTTGAGAAGAATTCACGTGATATCTTTATGTTGGCATTTTCTTGCTAGCTTCACATGCATATTATATATTTGAGTACATTATTTAACATTCCCACGGCTTAATCTCATTTATGTGTTATCGATAAGTTTTAAATAGAAGAATGGGTTCGTTTGGTTTTACTTTCTACTGATTTGAATCAACTTGGTTATTTGCACTTTAAGATGTCCTTTTGCCCCGTTTGTGATCTTTGTGGGTTCATGCCATTCTTTAGTTGAGTACAAATTTTTTGAAATAAATTGAGGTGTGTCATGCCAAACAAAATCTATAATCCATGGCCCTCATAAGATTAGATTCAAGAACTACCACTCATAGAAAAGGTTTGAGGTGTGCCATGCCAAATAAAATCCCTAAGTCCATGGCCCTCATAAAACTAGCTAGCTTTTTATAGAAAATTTGAGGTGTGCCATTTTCATTAAATTACTCATGGCCCTCATGTAATTAATACTAACTCTTTTTAAAATCGGGGCGTGCCATCAATTGAATTTCCCATGGCCTTCGCAAACTTTGTTATTAATTGAACTTTCGTAGTTTCTCTAGGCGCTCTCTTTAAACTGATTTTCTTTAATTATTAATTTCGGGTGTGCATTTCATTTGACCCAATTTCAATTCTTAACAATGTTAAATAGAACGTGTCGCGAATCGCGGGTGCATTTCATGTGGCGTGATTCAAGGCATGTTTTAAATAACGTTGAGTCTTCCTAAAATTATTAAAAGCGGTTTAATAAGCTAAAAATACACCTTAGGCTAAAACATGTAATAAATCGGATAATAGGCCAATTTTAATAGTTTAAGCGACCGTGCTAGAACCACAGAATCCGGGAATGCCTAACACCTTCTCCCGGGTTAACAGAATTCCTTACTTATAATTTCTGGTTCGCAGACTTCAAAAGGAAAGTCGAATTTTCTCGATTTGGGATTTAAAAATAAACTGGTGACTTGGGACACCAATTAAAATATTCCAAGTGGCGACTTTGAGAAATTAAATAAAATAATCTCATTTCGAATAATGTCACTTAAATTGGAAAAACTCCCTTATACTACCTTCGAATGTGTAAAAAGGAGGTGTGACAATGATATATAGTACAGAAATAAAAGTATTACCTATACATTCCTAACTCAAAAAGATAGGACCACCGGGGGCGTGCGCAAAAATGCACGCACAAAGATCCAATTTGGAACTTACGACCTTTACAAGCACAAATGCTAGCTTGGCAACCAAGAAGTACTCCTTATCGGGAAGTGGAGCCATTACTATATATTGCTTCATTTTTACAGAATATTAGTATAAATATTTAATATTTTTTCCGGTAAAACGATATCGGATGGCATCGCTTCCACCCATGAGCATCCGCTCCTGAGGGCCACCCTAATTCATACTATATATATTACCTGCATTGGATACTTATCTTCAACCTAATCATAATCCTAAGACTCGTGATATAATATGTATACAAATTACAAAGGGATAAGAGAAGGAAAACTAAGCACGCCAAAATAAACAAGAGTGTATCTTATTCTTTTTCTCTTCCAACAGCTTCTCTTTGTCCATCTTGAACGTGTAAGTTATAATATAAACCATCCATCTTATCACAATGAAGTGGTAGCCATATCCTACATAATGCAAATTTACTTGCACCTTGAGAACCGATAACTGTACCAAGTAAACTACCAGCGTATGTCATAGAGTAGCATGAACCAAGTAATTAAAATCTATAATGGAATTCCTTAAGGCCAAGAAATGAGACTTTTTTTGTAGCCTAAACTTGGATTAACTATCCTCAAACTACTTTCTAATGGCTTTTCTGTTCAGACCTGTCATTTTTGTGTAGTTTATGTACAAAAGCTGTATGACTAACTATGAGGTGACGACTTCAACAGAGGTTCCATGACTTGGCAATTTAGGCAGTTGTCGTGGTGCTGCTGCAGTTGCTGCTGAAAGGCCTTGAAGCATTTTTATAACTTCAACTGTATCATCAAGATAGTATTTGGCCATGCTTGGTTTCTGACCAACAGTGCAAGCAAACACTTCTGCTTTATCAAGCAAAAAATGGTTGGACACATGACTTGCAATGCTCTCAAACATGTCTTCGTCTGATCTGTCATCGCCTATACACAAAACAAAATCTGGTGACATCCCTCTGCTCTTCATTGACGCCATCAGACTCTCAACAACAATGCCTTTACTTATATCCTGCAATCAATGAATAAGTTTAGCATCCATTTCAGTTTACCAAATTTGAAATATTATTCAACCATCATCCTTTTTTTCTCATACCTGTGGTTTCACCTCAACTATGTGTTGGCCTCTTTTCACAACCACAGGCTCATTAGCTAGTACACTCTCCAAGTGATCAAGAAGCTCTTTTGCTTGCCAAGCACCAAAGTCAGGGTCGGCTTCTTGATGATGCCACACTAGGGCACTCTCCTTTTGCTCTATTGACGAACCATCTGTTGCCTCTGTATAATGCTCCATAACAGGCAGTGCTACCCTTTTCCAGTCCATGTCTGCAGCTATCGGACGTGATTCCCATTCCGAATCCTTACTCCACCTTTACAAGGGATTAAATCAAGCGATCACAGTTAGTAAAAGAAAGCAACACACAAGAAGAACCTGATCTTGGTCAATAAAGTTCAAATGGCAGCAATGAGTTAATGAAATCAAAGTGGCAACAATGTGATACCTTGTAAAATAACCATGTTCAGCTGATAGCCCGAGTCTTGGACATGGAGATAACCACTGACTCAAAGAATCCTTACCTCTGCCACTCACTATAAAAACGACATTCTTTGGATCACTGCATAAACCATTCAAAACTGAGATGACTTCTTCACCAGGAGCTTTATTCACCTTATCCTCAGGCATCATGGTACCATCGTAGTCGAGCAAGATAAGCCTGCTGTTTGTCCTGTTGTAAGCAGAGACAATGTGTTCCACCGACAGCTTTCTGAAATTAGGACCGAGGGCAGCAACCCTGAAGCCAAGACCAAAACCAATGCCCCAACATCTCTTGTGATAATGCTCAGCACAAGCTCTTTGAAGGTCCTGATCGAAACTCCTAGCCCAATATGCCACATCATGAGAAGAAACATATTTGTAATGCTTCTCGTGGCGCAATTCTTTCTCAGGATCTGGCATGGTCACTGCCAAACCCATAGCCTCAGATACACTGTCAATATTCCAAGGATTTACACGGATTGCACCACTAAGAGATGGCGAGCACCCAACGAATTCAGAGACAATAATCACACTCTTTCTGGAAGCAGTAGGACCATCTAGCTGCAAGGCCTTATCCAAATTATCGCTGCCCTGCCTAGAGACCGTATACTCATAAGGCACCAAGTTCATCCCATCTCTAACAGCATTAACAACAACACACTCAGAGATTGCATAATGTGCAATCTTGTCTTGAGTAGAAACTGGACCATTGATACAAACAATCGGCTTGTACCCCGGTTTGCCATATTTTTTATTAATTTCACTTGCAATTCTGTTGACCTCTTTTTGAACCTCTTGGACATCACTCCCTTTACTTCTAGGGGGGTTGGTGATCTGAACCAATACCACTTTACCCCTCAATACAGGGTTCTCATCTAGAAGCCTCCCCATTGCCAGAAACTTTAGACCAATTCCTTTAAACATGTCCATATCATCAATACCTAACATCACAATTTTCCCCTCATATTTTTCTTTCAACTCCTTCGCTTTCTTTCCCGTGTCTGGTAGTGACATAACATTTTGGAGCTGTCCCGTGTGAATACCAACTGGAAGGATTTTAATGGTCACAGTTCTACCATAATAGTCAAGACCAATATACCCCCTCTTGGATTGATAGTCCAAACCCAACATCCTACTACAACATGATAAGAAATGCCTAGCATAATCAAATGTCTGAAAGCCTACAAGATCACAATTCAATAAAGCCCTTAAAATCTCTTCCCTAACAGGCAATGTTCGGTATATTTCAGATGATGGGAAAGGACTATGAAGAAAAAACCCAACCTTTACTCTATTGTACCTTCTCCTCAAGAAAGTAGGCAAGACCATGAGGTGATAATCTTGAATCCAAACATAATCTTCATCTGGATTGATCACTTCATAAACCTTATCAGCAAAAATCTTGTTTGCTAAGACATAAGCCTGCCACATAGACTTGTCAAACCTGACTCCATAGCTAGGTGTAACAGGCAACATGTAATGAAACAAAGGCCATAGATAGTGCTTGCAAAAACCATGATAAAACTTGTTTATTAAATCCAAAGGCAAGAAAGTAGGTACACACCTAAACTTGTCCAACAGGAATTGAGCCACTTCATCTTGTTCTGAGGGATCAACCTCTGCTTTCAAACACCCCACATATATAATCTCTACATTTGGTGAAAACCCATCTTTGAGCTGCAAAATCAAAGTGTCCAACGCATATCTGTCCCATTCAAAGCACCATTTCTTGGTTTCAGAATCCCTATAAGCTTTGATTGGCAGCTGGTTGGCAACAATGATTCTTCTCTCATATTCATTCTCCACCTCAACATTACTATTATTCCCTTCTAAGCCCTCCTCATCAAATTCAGATATAATCCCTGGAAAAGTCATGACTCTTGGGATTCTGGCCCGATCAACGTTGTAGGGATACTGGTCAAGATTTAGCAAATTGAAACAAGATCGCGACAACATAATGACAAAAGCAAGAAACACCTAGAGTTCATAAAGATCTTACGTCTGCGATAAGATAACAGAAAAGTTCAGAACTTTATACTATAAAAGGAAATGAAAACTAGACAAGAGCGAGATTGGGTACTTTCTTTTATCGGTGGGTGTTACAGACATAAAGTGTATGCTTCAAGAATAAGAGATGAAAACATAAGACTACCATTGAGAAGTAAATATATAGAAAGCTTCGAAAAAAGAAAGTGTAGATATATATAGAATATTTTGTACAAGGGGGCAGGGGAGAGTGGATAAGAACGAAGGAGGAAGACCGACTTGCACCAAAATGGCTACTACGTAATTAGGGCATTTTTGTGCATTAAACTCTCATTATATGCCGAATTCGAAAAAAGACCGGATTACAAGAGTCTATTATATGCAATTTTACCTTGCATTTCTGCAAGAGATCATTTCTACTGCGTAATAAGCTTTTATACGTAATTTTTACGGTCAAGATTGACAAATTAAAAGATCTTGTATATCATCATACTCTCATCTCATATTTATAAATATAAATATAATAAATATATATACATCATCAATCTACGTCTCAATTTTTAATGGGACGTGGCCTATTTTGACACGGAGTTGCTAGTGGTGTTCAAAGTATGGGTCTGATTTCTGAATATGTATTTGGGTACTATGTTTCATCTTTCTCAATCGGTTGACTATTGAGCAATGCGTTTGGAACTTTCTCATATTTTAAAAGTTTCATTTATTGCCTTTTATTTTTTGGACGTTATTGGTTTTGATCGCAGCATCACCATTTTCAACATTTGAAGTACAAACGATAGCAAAAAGGAAAGTAATAAAAGAAATCAATAATAGAAGAAAGTTACTATTGTAGCGGCCAATCACAAGGCTAGAGAAATCTGCTACTGATTTTTAGAGGATATAAACACATTAAAATCTAGCTATAAAGTTCGTCGATTTTATTGAAAAGTTAATCGTAAAGAAGGTTACATAATGCGGGTACTTTTTCGTTTTTCACTTTATCCAAATATTGTAACCAAATTAATTAGCAAAATCATAGGAAAGGAGTTTTACAGCTATGACAGCTCAACACGGTCATATTGGATAACGAGAACAGCTGGCACGTGACCTTTCCCTTTTAGAGAAAGAAAATTATTTATAAGCTCGGAAAAATCAGTTTTAAGTACACTTATTTTTATAAAACGTTATGTTTATTTACAAGACTGACGGCAACGTGTTCTGATTGGTTGGACTGCGGGAGGGAAGGAGGCCATCTTTGACGCGTCATTTGAAAAATAGAGTTTGGGTTGGGCGCGTACCTACAACTCTAATTTGGTAAGCTAAAAAGCACAATAAGGAATACTGTATTTGAATAAATGAAGCAAATAGAATATAAAAATCAAAATAATTTATAGGTTACAAGTTTGAACCATGAAAATAATTATTAATATTTTATATTAGAATAGACTGTTTATATCATATATCCTTGAATTGTGACCCTTCTACGAACGAGTTAGAGAAGAAATTTACTTTGATAGCGTAAAAGTTCTTGATACTAACGAAATATATATAGAGGTTAAACTCTACTTATTATATTTGTCATGAGCATAAAGATGGGTGTTAGTCGCAAGACACGAAATGAAAACCCCACAAAATTGTGCTCTTTCTTTAAAACAAAATAAAAAAAAAACTAAACCGTATTCTTTCCATGCTTTAAAATAAAAATTAATTTTATAGAAAATGACTTTTAAAAGAGAATGCCACATTCACCTTTTAACAATACTGTTGAGCTTTTTAAGGTAAGTTGGGTAACATTACCGACAATTAATTAAAGAGGAGGCTTGTGAAATATCTCCCTTTTCTCTCTTCTTCTCATCACGTCCATGCAGCGTGAACCCCCAATTCTAAAAACAGCCACGTGTCGTTCTTACAACCAAAACTTTGGTTTTGACTACACGTTATCACCATTATTCAGGTGGTTGTTAATCATCGGATGGCTCGTCAATGCCTGGGTCCCACATTATCCGTTTTGGTACGAGAAAGAGGAAAACTATTTTGTAGTTGGGCCTAATCTCCCGGCAGGCTCGAAGCACTACGAGTAGTGGAAAAATTTTCATAAAGCACTATATTTTAATAGTAATTAGTTATTTATAGATATTATTTGTCATATTACGAATTATAGATACCTTTTATGTGGTTATAAGATATATTTAATGTTGGGAATAAACCCTTTACCAAAATAATATTCACTGTAATAAAAGCGGAATAATAATGTAGCACCGAGATACGGTAATTAACAAGAATAAAAGAGTAACAAAGACACCAAAATTTTTACGTGGAAAACCCTTTTAATAAGGGAAAAAACCACGGCCCCGAGAGGAGCAACTGATATCACTATAGTAAGGAATTTTACAGTTTGTAGGTCGGAGATAAATACTCCAAAGACCACTACAACACTCAAAAGAAATAACCCTCTTTTGATATTCCCACCTCACTACAATATCGTTCACTCTCTATTTTTCTCACGGACTATTTTCTTATACCTTGTCTGTGAAACCTCACTCTTTCTTTCTCTCTTTGTTGGTGTGTAGAAATGAGAGTTGAAGCTCTCCTTTTATAGCCAAAGCTTCACCCTCTAAAGCCTACAATATTTGACAATTTACACACACTTTTCACAATTCAACAAAGTTGGCTACCAAACCAAAGAAATTCAACAAAGTTGGCTACCAAACCAAACTAATTCAACAAGATTGACTACCAACCAAACCAAGTCAACAAGGTTGACTACCAAACCAAAGAAAAACTTTTATTAGGCACATGCCTAATACTTCTTCAATGAGATGGACCTCATCAATCTCCCCCTCCAGTCTCATTCATCCAGAGGAGGTAGCACTGTCTTCTAGTTTGAGTGCATGCCGACAAGTTCTTTGCATAGCTCGAACTTGTTCCTTGGTACCACCTTGGTCAGCATATATGCGGGATTCTCACTTGTAGAAATCTTCAAGACTTTTAGAGATTCATTATCTACCATTTCTCGAATCCAATGATATCTCACATCAATGTGTTTGGTTCTTGCATGGTACATAGAGTTCTTGCTAAGGTCTATAGCACTTTGACTGTCACAATAGACGACATACTCCTTCTGATGCAATCCAAGCTCTTGAAGGAACCGTTTGAGCCATACCATCTCCTTGCCAGTTTCTGTAGCGGCAATGTACTCTGCTTCAGTTGTTGAAAGTGCAACACACTTCTGCAACTTAGACTGCCGTGATATAGCTCCCCTTGAAAATGTAAATAAATATCCAGTAGTAGATTTTCTGTCGTCAATGTCACCTGCCATATCAGCATCTGTATAGCCCTTCAAGATTGGATCAGATCCTCCAAAGCACAAACAATCTCCCGTGGTACCTCTCAGGTACCTGAGTATCCACTTGACTGCTTCCCAATGTTCCTTTCCAGGATTTTCAAGAAACCTGCTGACAACACCAACTGCGTGAGCAATATCAGGTCTAGTACATACCATTGCATACATCAAGCTTCCGACTGCTGAAGAATAAGGAACTTTAGCCATGTTCCCTTTCTCCTCCACTGTTGTAGGACACATCTTCTTACTCAACTTTAGATGACCAGCAAGAGGTGTGCTGACTGGCTTAGCATTCTTCATGTTGAAGCGTTCTAGTACACATTCAATGTACTTCTCCTGAGATAGCCACAACTTTCTACTTGTTCTCTCTCGAACTATCTTCATCCCTAGAATTTGTTGTGCTGGGCCCAAGTCCTTCATATCAAATGACTTGGACATATCTCCTTTCAACTTTGCTATCAACCCCTTGTCTTTTCCTACAATTAATATGTCATCCACATACAACAATAATATAATAAATTTATTCTCAGAAAATCTTTTGAAGTATACACATGGATCAGAATAGGTCTTTAGGTATGTTTGACTTTTCATGAATGAGTCAAACTTCATGTACCACTGCTTTGGTGCCTGCTTCAATCCATAAAGACTCTTATTCAATTTGCACACCATGTGTTTCTTTCCAGCTACTTCAAATCCTTCTGGCTGCTCCATATAAATCTCCTCTTCCAAATCTCCATGAAGAAATGCAGTTTTCACATCCAACTGCTCCACTTCAAGATCTAGGCTAGCTGCTAAGCTCAAAATTGTTCGAATAGAAGTCATTTTGACAACATGTGAGAAAATTTCGTCAAAATCAATACCTTTCTTTTGTTCGAATCTTTTAACCACCAATCGAGCTTTGTATCTGACCAGCTTGCCATTTCCATCTTTCTTGAGTTTAAAGACCCATTTGCATTTGAGTGGTCTTTTACCCTTTGGAAGTTCAACCAGCTTGTATGTGCCATTTTTCTGTAGAGATTCCATCTCTTCTTGCATAACTTTCATCCACTGGTTCTTTTCTGGATGGGACAACACCTCCTTAAGACTTTCTGGCTCCCCCTCATTACTGATGAGGACATACTCTGTGGAAGGGTACCTACATGACTCTACCCTTGGCCTCTCTGATCTCCTCAGAGGTTGAGGTTGTTCTTCTCCCTGAGTGGGGTGCTCCACTTCCTCGACACCTTTATCAAGTTGCTCCCCCTGCTCAATAACCTCACCAGGTTGCTCCCCCTGCTCGACAACCTCGACGGTCGTACTTTCTGCACTTGTGGGATTGTTAGAAGTAGAAGGAATAGTAACAAAGTTAGGAATTATACCATTCTTCGCCTTTTTTGACATATCAGCAGCAGTTCCAACTTCACTTTCTCGGAAGACTACATCTCTGCTTCTGATGACCTTCTTCTTTACAAGATCCCACAGTCTGTACCCGAACTCTTCATCTCCATATCCGATAAATATGCAGGGAACGGATTTATCATCCAACTTTGTTCTCTACTCTTTTGGTACATGTGCAAAAGCTCTGCAACCGAACACCTTCAGATGCGAGTAGGACACCTCCTTGTTGGTCCAAACTCTCTCTGGGATTTCAAACGCCAACGGAACTGATGGACTCCTATTGATCAGGTAACAGGCTGTCTGAACTACTTCACCCCAGAATGACTTAGGCAGTTTAGCCATTCTGAGTATGCTTCTCACCTTCTCCACAATGGTGCGGTTCATCTTCTCGGCTACGCCATTGTGCTGTGGGGTTCCAAGAACTGTCTTTTCATGTCTGATCCCATGACTTGAACAATACTCTTCAAATTCCCTTGAAGTGTACTCACCTCCATTGTCACTTCGGAGGCGCTTTAGCTTTCGACCCGTCTCCCTTTCTACTAGAGCATGAAACTTCTGGAAAACTTGAAACACCTGATCTTTGGTTTTCAAAATATAAACCCATAATTTTCGTGAAGCGTCATCAATAAAAGTAATAAAATATTTGTTACCGCCCGTTGATTCAATTTCCATTGGGCCGCAAACATCAGAATATACTAAATCAAGTATATTCAATTTTCTTTCAGACGATGTCTGAAATGAGACTCTATGCTGCTTACCAAATAAACAGTAGTCACAAGGTTTTACCGTTGTACCTTTGGCATAAGAAATGAGTGATTTCTTGGCAAGAATCTGCAATCCCTTCTCGCTCATATGACCCATTCTTTTGTGCCACAAATCTACAGAAATCTCATCTTGTGCCACGTTCAATTCACCTTGGCATATCTCTACATTTGTCCTGTACAACGTGCCACGAGCAACTCCCTTTGCAATCACCAATGATTCCTTAGTGAGTCTCCACTTTTGATTTGCAAAATAACTCTCGTATCCATCTCGGTCTAAAGCAATTCCCGAGATCAAGTTCATCCGCAAATCAGGTACATGCCGCACATCCTTTAGAACCAATGTGCATCCGACATTTGTCTTGATACAAATGTCACCAATCCCCACAATCTTTGAGTAACTTGTGTTACCCATTCTCACTATGCCGAAATCACCTTCTACATATCTGCAAAAAAGATCTCTTACCGGTGTGGCATGGTAAGATGTCGTTGTGTCAACCACCCATTCCGACTCTGGACCTGACATGTGCATGCATTCCTCTTCCTCATTTATAAAGAGGACACCATTATCATTGTTTTGCACCATGGCGGTTATGTTGTCGTCATTCTTCTGGCCACTGGTTTCACCTTTGCCCTTCCTTGGATTTGGGCAATCTCTTTTGAAGTGACCTGGTTGATCACAGTTGTAGCAATTTCTGACTCTTGATTTGGATCGGTTCTTTGACTTCCCACGAGCTCCGGATCTACCATAGTTGTTCGAACTCCTTTGATAACTCCTGCCTCTACTTTCTGTGATGAGAGTCTGTCCTTGATTTTCAGGCTTCTTTCTCATCTTCTCATTGAGTAGAAGAGCCGATGTGACATCTTTCAACTCAATAGTAGTCTTACCGTGCAGGATGGTTGTTGCCAAATTATCGTACGAAGATGGCAACGAGTTCAATAGCAAGATGGCTTTATCTTCTTCCTCGATTTTCACTCCGAGGTTGGCAAGCTGTGTGATTAGTCCGTTAAACACATTTAAATGTGACAAAAAATTCGTACCTTTACTCATGTGTAGGGCGTATAACTGCTTCTTCAGGTACAATTTATTTGTCAGCGTTTTGGACATGTATAGGCTTTCCAACCTTGTCCAAATTCCACGTGCAGTGTCTTCATCAATGATGTTATTTACCACATCATCTGATAAGTGCAACCTGATTGCACTAGCAGCTCTTTCATCCAAGTCAGCCCAATCTATAGCTTTCATGGTATCGGGCTTTTTGGAATCAACATCTAGAACCTTGTGTAATCCTTGTTGGATGAGTAGATCTCTCATCCTTCTTTGCCATGTTGAGAAACCGTTATCTCCGTTGAATTTTGCTACCTCGTACTTTACTCCGGACATTTATTTTTCACCGAGTATAGTACTACCGATTGTGAATAGTATTTTAGTGAACGAGCAGAACCTGTGCTCTGATACCAGTTGTTGGGAATAAATCCCTTACCAAAATAATATTCACGGTAATAAAAGCGGAATAATAATGTAGCACCGAGATACGATAATTAACAAGAATAAAAGAGTAACAAAGACACCAAAATTTTTACGTGGAAAACCCTTTTAATAAGGGAAAAAACCACGGCCCCGAGAGGAGCAACTGATATCACTATAGTAAGAAATTTTACAGTTTGTAGGTCGGAGATAAATACTCCAAAGACCACTACAACACTCAAAAGAAATAACCCTCTTTTGATATTCCCACCTCACTACAATATCGCTAACTCTCTATTTTCCTCACAGACTATTTTCTTATACCTTGTCTGTGAAACCTCACTCTTTCTTTCTCTCTTTGTTGGTGTGTAGAAATGAGAGTTGAAGCTCTCCTTTTATAGCCAAAGCTTCACCCTCTAAAGCCTACAGTATTTGACAATTTACACACACTTTTCATAATTCAACAAAGTTGGCTACCAAACCAAAGAAATTCAACAAAGTTGGCTACCAAACCAAACTAATTCAACAAGATTGGCTACCAACCAAACCAAGTCAACCAGGTTGGCTACCAAACCAAAGAAAAACTTTTATTAGGCACATGCCTAATACTTCTTCAATGAGATGGACCTCATCAATCTCTTGTATTCATGAATACAATAGCAAAAATAGACGTGAATTGGGGAAGTCCAGCTAATCAGTTGTTGTATATTCGAGTGTATTTGACTGTATTCATGGAGTGAAACATGGGATTACAGCTGGACAAATTATTGTATTCGACTGTATTCACGACGTGAAATAGGGGATTACACTGTTTTTAAAACGGAAAGTGAATCAATTAACATAATAGACTCCTAATATAATGAACAAACTCAATTGTAATACACAAATTTTATATTTTCAATTATAAAAAAGGTTCTCAACCGAAAAATACCCTAAAAACATAGCAATTTTCAGAGAAATTATGTAATACATTTGAATACATAAATTATACTCCCTCCGTTTCAATTTATGTGAACCCATTTGACTGGGCACAGAGTTTAAGAAAAGAGAAAAGACTTTTGATCTTGTGGTGTAAAATGAGTCACATATATTTTGTGTGGCTATAAATCATTGTGTAAAGGTAAATTTTTTCTAAATAAGGAAATTGATCATTCTTTTTGGCACAGACTAAAAAGAAAATATGTTCACATAAATTGAAACGGATGGAGTATTAATTAAAAAAAACTTATGAATATATTTATGGCATATAGCGAGACAGTGAATACAATAAAATATATAGAATACATCGGGATACATTGAAATACAATGAGAAAAAAAAGACAGTTACAACGAGATACGTTGAATTACAATGAAAAAAAAAATGAATACAATGAAATACATGAAAATACATTGAAATATATTAACAGAAAATCAAGTTGCTCAGCCCCAAACTCCATCATCTTTGTTCAAAAACAAACCCTAATTCCCGACAAATCTGCCGTTCACCGGAAGCCTGTAGTGAGAAACCAACCGGATTAAAAGAGCTAATGATTTTGAAAGAATCAAAATAGGGCCATCAGGATTTTGAAAGAATCAATATGTCCACAGGTGCATTCTTAAACAACTCCTTAGGCATCAAAACCTTATTGATATTAAAAATAGCCAACGGCTATTCATCAATTAGAGTTCCGGCTGAAATTCCATCGCTTGAGATACATATGTCGGCGGCTGGCTGCTGTTGGTCAACTGCATAAATCTAATATACCGATTGACTGATTGTTTGCTGTGGTGACCAGGAAAGCATCAGCCATAAATTATACAGTATATATGACATGGACCGCATTGAAATAGGAAGTAGGTTTCTCCTTTGACGTTATTTTTATTTCTTGCTATTGGGGTAAAATCTCGGCTGCTGCTGCTGTTGGTTACAAACCAATCGGATTAAATGTTCCATAGATTTTAAACCGGCTGAAGCAGAGAGTAAACCTGCTTTGAAGTGGGCTTTGCACAAATCCAGTGAAAGGAGGAGGAGATCGAAAATTTTAATGGGATGGGAGAAGACTGGAAGAGGATGAGATGTATCAAAGTAGAGAGAGAAAGAAAAAATTGTTACTGATTAGCGTATTTAGTGGCTTAGGGTTAAGAGGTAATCAAAATTAAATATTTTGCTATAAACTTTAAAAGGTGTCTATAGAATATAACTTTTTAAATGGTATTTATTTAAAATAAATAAGGTGTTTACCTTTGTTATAGGAGGTAAAAATTCCTAAGAATTACTCGGTTGAAATTTAAAAATAGCCCGATTTATAAGTGGTAATTGAAAAATAGTCATAATTTTAAAAGTAATCGAAATTTAGGTGCTTTTCATGTAAAGATAAATCTGAACGAAAACACCGTTCAAAATCCGGAAAATATTCCAGCATAATATACTGAAATTTAAATTTTTTACATGTGAACTTCCAGCATAATATACTGGAGTTTCAGTATAATATACTGGAGTTCCAGCATAATATAATGGAGTTCCAGCATAATATACTGCTCCAGTATAATATGCTGGAAGTTCATACACATGTGCTCCAATTTCTAGTATATTATGCTAGAATTTTTCGTGTACTGGAGTTCCATCATAATATGCTAGAAGTTCATACACAAGTACACCAATCTCCAGTATATTATGCTGGAACTTTCCGTGTTGCAGTAACATAGTGACTATTTTTTAATGACTTTACAAACGCTAACTATTTTTTAATTACCAATGCGAAAACTGACTAGTTCATGCTATTTTTACGAATTACTCCCTATGTTTTAGTAAGATTGACACTATTTTTCTATTAGTCTCTTTCAGAAAGATTGTCATCTTTCAATATTTTTTTAATAAGAAGTATTTATAGCTACATAAATGCTATGGCAGGTTTCAGACCATAAGTTTCAAAAGTTTTATAGCCACACAAATACTAACTTATTTAAGACAGCTTATATCAAAAGTCTTTCCATCTTTAGTAAAGTTTGTGCGAAGTCAACTTTTTGAAACGGAGGGAATACTAGTAATTACATTATGTTTACTTTCCACATTTTCATTTTCAAAGAGTGGAACATTGTATTAAAAAATATTCCAGCTTGTAAACTGCTAGTTGTGTATAAATTTCAACAAAATATATTACCATCTATTATAAGCTTTGTTCACCTTAATTATACTTATCAATTCATTCTATTCCGATTCACACGATTTGAAATAGTTCAACATATATGATAATTGCATATATCGAACAAATTGGCGAATTTGCATGTTCTGAGTCTTTTAGAAAAGGTATATATATATCAGTTAAAGGTTAAGGCTTTAGTATTATGAAGACTAATCATAGTATATGTATAGGAAAAAATATGATATGACACGTGGTCATCTAAGATGAATATGGGTGTGACTTTTTCCCAGGACACGTTGAACCCAAGACGTCGACGGTCACCGAACGCTGGTATTCCGCTCGTCACCGGAAGAGAATGTTCATAAAGGTATATTAAATGTTTTGCATCCGGTAGTATTTAATAGAGCATATTTTGCAGTATTAAGAACGACCGCCCGTTAAAAGGAATTTAGCATTTATTTTCACCGTTACACCTTCATCAATGACCCTCATAATTATTATGACATTAAAAAAGGACACGATCCTAGGACCTCATTCCCTAGACACAACTATAAATAGAGAACTCAGTTACCATTGTAAAGAACATGATTTTTCTGGCTAACTTATACTACATTGTATACAAAGCTTAATACAATATTACTTTTTTGCTTTTGATCTTATCATTGCTGTGCCCGGAAACCTTGTTTCCGGATTCTCCAATTCTGCTATTTCATCTACATTTTAAGGCTAAGTATTATATATTTCTTCAGTATGATCAAATTAGTTCACTTTGTCTAGAAACCATGTATAAATTCAACTGTACCATTTTACGGGTAAACAGTTTGGCGCGCACCGTGGGGCCTAGACAACCATGCAATTGAAATATTGAATTGATCCTTACCTTTTTTATTAAAGTACTTTGATTGTTTTGTCTTAAAAAAAGTCACAGAAAATGGCAGATAACACTGTAAACAACACGTACAATCCAGAAATTCGAAAGATTCAACCTCATTTCGAGGATTCAATCAATGACACCCACAACGAGGGGAATGACGTGATGCCGGTACATGACAGGCAATATCCTCTACATGTTCGAGAGACAACTCCCAATGATGCTAATGAAGAGCATGTTGTCGATGTGGTAAGGGTCTTGCAAGAGCAGCATGCGATTATTCTAGGCCATCTCACGCGACATGATAAGGTTATGATGGAGTTGAAGCAGGAACTGTCGGGGGCTTCTGTCACGGCCCAAACCGATGGGCCGCAACGGGTGCCCGAGTCCTACCTGTCAAACACCCCTAAACATGCGTCTAAGATATAAACCTGAATCAAAAACACGGCTAGTCGTTCTTTGTCGGAAAACTCTTCGTGTTTCCAGTCAAAGAGGGGCAGCTGTAAGCACGTGATTTTTGACCCTCCCCGAGAATTTTCACATTTTTAGTGTGAATATGTGAAATTGGGTCTAGTATAGCTATTTTAACTATTTTTACTTTATTTCGTTGCAAAAAGAAAAATTACAAAAAAAAGTATATATATAAATTTTAGTTTATGTATCCCTCATAAACTTGAAAAAATCAAAAATTGCACTTTATTTTGGTACTTTATATAAATTCGAAAATTAACAAAAAATATATATATAATTCTATTAATGTTTTGAAGTCATTTTAATACAAAAAATATTATTTCATATTTTTGTCTTTATTAAAAACGAAAATTACAAAAAATAGTTTTATTAATATTTTATAGTTATTTTAACTTTGAAAAATACAAAAAATATTACTTCATATTTTATCTTAATATTTACGAAAATTACAAACAAATAGTTTTATTAATATTTTTATAGTTATTTTAACTTTGAAAAATACAAAAAATATTACTTCATATTTTATCTTAATATTTACGAAAATTACAAAAATGGTTTTATTAATATTTTATAGTCGTTTTAACTTTGAAAAAATACAAAAATAGTACTTCATATTTTATCTTAATATTTACGAAAATTACAAAAATAGTTTTATTAATATTTTGTAGCTATTTTAAAACCTTAAAAATATTTAAAAAAAGATATAGTTTTGTTAAATACTAGTCTTATTTTCGGTAGTTATTTTGCTTACATAGGACTAGTTAAGCAACGTGTTCCTATTTCTCGGGTCCGGGCAAAAGAATAATATTCGGGTTCAAACTACCCGGTTTTAGGCCTAATTTTCGGACCTAGCCCACAATAAACCGTGTCCAGGACACGTGGGGAACCCCACCACGCGTGGGGAACATATGCCTTGAACCCCACCACGCGTGGGCTCATTTTTTCTGGGCAAACCATGTCAAATACACGGACTACACATTTGACAAAGGGGGGAATTTTGGATTTTTGGTCAAAAAAAAAAAGGGAAAAAACGAATTTTTGGATTTTGAAGAAAATAGTACTGTTCATCTTCTTCTTCACAAAGAAGAAGAAGAGAAAAACCTACTGGAAAAACCCACCTCCATCAACGGCAACCACCCTACTGTCCGAACGGATTCCTCCAAACACCACCACCAAACGACCAAACAGTCCGTCACCCTCCTCACGTCCGGCGACCATCCCGACACCATCTCCCCCGTCGTCTCGCAACCAGCCCAAACCACCACCCGAACACCACCACCGCAGCTGCCTCCACCATCCAGAAACCACCCATCAAGCAACAACTTTTGTTGCTGCATCGTCACCTTCCCCAACTCCCTCTCCGCCATAACCACCAAACGACTACCACTCGCATATTATCGTTCAAGGTGAATAAGAGTATTATTTGATATGGATGAATGTCAACAATGCAATTTTTGTTCTTGTGTTAAAAACGTTTATTCTATGTAATTACCGCATGCTTAAAGTAAATGTGAGAATGTATGAACGGTTTGCAAGTCATCTTAGTTGAATTGTTTTTTTTTTCATTTTTACCATGGATATTATTATTTATTAGAATCGTTGTTTTCGTTTAACCTCGGATGACGTCGTGGGTAAAAAATCATAATTGCTTTTAGGCTTGCCTTTAATAAATAAAATGAGACGATCCTCGAAAAATGCACAAGCTGCGGGGACCTCTAAATGTATATACTAAATACTTAGATTCCGGGATGGGTCGTTTAGCAAATTTCACGGCCCTACCCAAAAATAATAATGCGCTAGTTGCTTTAGGCGCACCTTTAATAACGTTATCTCCCTGAACTCGGGTGCACATTTATGTGACCCAAATCCAAATCTCAACGAAATCGAAATGTGCCTCTAATCACGGGTACATTGACTGTGACGTGGTATGAGATGCATTTCCATGACGTTGCAAATTCCTTTTTAAAAAAATAAGCATGAGACGAGCCTCGCCGAATAACAACACAAATCGTGGGGCCCTCAATAAATACTTGTTTTAAATTACTTAGAATTCAGGAGGGCCGCTTAGTGAATTTCGTGGCCTTCCCAAAATAATAACGCAATAGTCTCTTTAGGCGCGTGTTTAATAATTTACTTTCTTAAACATGGGCGTGCATTTCATGCGACCCAAATCCCGATCCCAAAACATCAAATAAAATGTGTTCCGGATTATGGGTGCATTTCATGTGACGTAGTCCAAAGACGTGTTTTAAATGATGTTCACATTCTTTTAAAAAAAAATATAATAATTATAAAAGCGGTTAAAAGATAAAAATTCGCACATAAGTTCATAATTGTATTTAAAATCAGATAAATAAGCCGAATATAACAGTTGAGCGACCGTGCTAGAACCACGGAACTCGGGAATGCCTAACACATTCTCCCGGGTTAACAGAATTCCTTATCTGGATTTCTGGTACGCAGACTGTAATATAGAGTCATTCATTTCCTCGATTCGGGATTAAAATTGGTGACTTGGGACACCCTAAATCTCCCAAGTGGCGACTCTAAAATAATTAAACCAATCCCGTTTCGATTGTCCTTTAATTGGAAAAAAACTCCCCCTGCGCCCCTCGGGCGCGGAAAAAGGAGGTGTGACAGCTCTGGCGACTCTGCTGGGGATAGTACCCAGAACCACTGGTTCAGGGTTAAGAATTCGAGCTTAAAATAATTGTTATTATTTGGCTTTATCTATTATCTGATTTTTACATGTTTGAGCCTAATGTGTTAAATGCTGCTTTTACCGCTTTGATATTATTTGAACTGTATATAAACTGTGCCGAAACTCATATCCTTTCTGAGTCTTCTAAATCATGAAGAAGGGTGTACTTCGTACGACTTCTTTTCTGTATAGTGTCAAATCCTAATTTAGAACGAGGTTCGGACAAGTTGCTAAGCCGGTGAAGCTTCTGTATTCCCGGTACGCTGCCCCCCTCGGCTCGAGCTGTCCGCTCGGGTAAGCCAGGTCTAGAACAAACACCCAGGTCTGAACCTAGTATAACAAAGCCACATGTCGAATCCCTAGTAGGAACGTTTATTTGCATCATGTGCATTTGACTTAGGGGACTCAACACAGGGGTTGGGTCCGTCTAGGACAAGCAACCTGAAAATAATAGACCAGCTTTTGGCATCCTATGTGCTACATGTTGTATTTAGTCAAGGGCGAATGGGTCATTTGGTCATTTCCAGCATGGTGTTATTTTAATCAAAGCATGTGGAACATTTGTGGAATCCAAGGAGCCTTGGAATTCCCTATGTCCCCCACGCTTCATTTTTGGGAAAAGCACCTAGGGAACATTTGTGGAATCCAAGAAGTCTTGGAATTCCCTATGTCCCCCACGTTTCATATGTTGGGAAAAGCGCATGGGGAGCATTTGCGGAATCCAAGAAGTCTTAGAAATCATTATGTCTCTCATGCCACATTTTTGAAAGAACTAATAAATATAAAAAATAAAATTACAAATAAAACAAAGCATGAAAATTCAAAAAGATTTTGTATGTTTTCATTATTTTCCACAGATTAAAAAAAAACATCGTGAAAAAGAGGAGAAAAAATGACAGTGTAGAGATATAACTACTTATTTTTAGAGAAAAATCAATGTTCGAGTAGTATCGAAACTCTGCTGAAATTTTGAGAAAATGAAAAATGTCTTGTTAGTTTGTTATATTAAAAGCAAAGGAAAAACAAAAATCATCATTGTTCTGTCTTGTTTTTAAAAATATAGAAAAGAAAATAGTTTGTTTAGCCGTAAAAATGAAAATAAAAAAAAAGGTTTTGTTTTTAAATGGGTTTTTTATTTATTTATCTGTTTATGAAAATGTCAAAATAAAAATAAAAATAATAAAATAAAAAGAGTTGGGCGTTGAAAGTAGTTTTATTATTTGTTGCAAATATATATATATATATATATATATATATTGCAAATATATATATATAAAAAAAAAATCCAAAAAGTTTTTCTTTATTTCCAAAATATGTATATATATCTTTATCTGTTGCAAGAACATTTGTCTTACCAAGAGTTTTTAGAATCCCAATTTTCAAAACAAATAATCCAAAAATATTTTCCATTATTTACTTCTTTAGAAAGTCTTTCTAGTTGTTTCTTTAAAAAATAAAATAGAAAAAATAAAAAATATTTTGATTCTTCTTTTAAAAATTGAAAAGAAAATTCAAAATTCAAAAAAAACATTTTAGAAGCATTTCTTATATTAAAGGTAAAATTCCGAAAAATATTTTCTTCTTTTCTTTAGAATAAAAAAAAACGAAAATTCAAAAAATATTAGTCTTTCTTTTAAAAAAGAAAATCAATCAAAAAATAATATTTCCTTGCTTCTTTTAAAGTAGTTCTTTTAAACGAAAATTCAAAAAAAGGTTAGTTCATCTTCTTATTATTATTTGCCTACTTATTCTTATCGGACCGAACTACGCGGGTTTGATTCTCACCGGATGTGAGATACGTAGGCAACCCTCATCGGGTCCAACCCCACCTTCTCAAAAAAAAAAAAAAAGAAGAAGAAGAAGGAATGTTTTATGTTTTTCGTTAATTTGTTTGTTTGTTATGAATGAAAAATAATAGTCTATTTGATTGTTGTGGGAAAAATAATAAAAACAAAAAAAAACAGAAATGGAAAAGGGTCTTCTCAAAAATAGCTTATTTGCCCGAACTACGCGGGTTTGATTCTCACCGGGTGTGAGATACGTAGGCAACCCTCATCGGGTCCAACCCACCTTTTGCTAAAAAGCCAAAAAACAAATAATAATAATAATAACAAAATTACATGTCAAATTTTAGTTTTTGTCATAAAGAAGTCGGGTGACGCTGTTTTATCAAGACATAGCCGAATGTTCCCGAAAGGGACGCCGGAAGGCTGACTTTGCATAAACAGCCACTTTTGGGTCATTTTTAAGACTTGGTCCAGTTGACCCCCACAGCCTAAAAACCTTCGTCCCCGAGACGTTGAAAGGCCGTGTTCGCAATATTGAGTTTTCTAATTTGAAAAACGACAAAAGAGTCATAAATAAGTCAGGTGATGCTGTTTTGTCATAAATAGCCGAATGTTCCCGAAAGGGACGCCGGAAGGCTGACTTTGCATAAATAGCCACCTTCGGGTCATGTTTAGAATTTTTGGTCTAAGTTGACCCACACAGCCTTATAAATCTTCGTCCCCGAGGCGCTGAAGGGCCGTGTTTTGCAACACCAAGTTTTTATTATAATTTGAAAAAAAGAGTCGACGGTCAGGTGAATACCGTTCAAATTTTGTCATAATAAGCCGAGCCAGCTTCGGCCGCGTCTTAAACCGTTCTTGCCGAAATAGCCTTAGAGTATCTTTCAGTTGTCGAAAGGTTATTTTCGTAAAAGAATGGACAAGTTTGTAAAGCGTCATAAAATAATCCTCCTCGGCCTCAAAATTCATGTGAGAGTTGGAAAGGGCCACGTTTTGCAAAAACAACCATTTGGTTAAAATTAGCAAATGGAAGGAGGAAGTTGGCCATTTGTTTTGAAGTTTGTAAACCTTTTGATTAAAATAGGCGGGTTGTTTGATTTTCAAGTTGGTAGGTCATCTTTAAACCTTTGAAACCCAGTTTGTTTTAATATGAAAAGTGAAAAGAAAAAAAATGTTCATTATTGTTTATTTTTTATTGGTCCGAACTACGCAAGGTCTGATTCATGCGGGGGCATGATACGTAGGCAATCTCCATAAGATTCGACCACAACAAAAAATAAAAAATAAGAAAAATTTTGAGAAAAAAAAAGAGAAAAAAAGAGAAAAGAAAGAAAATGAAATGAAAAAAATCTAAAGAAAAAGAAAATACAAAATATAATAAAATACAGGGGTTCCCAAAGTACTTCAAAGGGGCAAATAAGCAAGCCGGGATGACGCATGTTGTTTGAAGCAGGGATGACGCATGTTGTTTGAAGCAAGGCATGTTAGAAACGGTTAGCTGCCTAGGGGCATTGCATCCTCAATGTGTTGTTATCAAATCTGTTAAACTCTAAACGCTAACAAGTTTGTTGTTTTCCGAATCTCAAACAGTTAGTTGTTAAAGAATTCTGGCAACACACCCTTACCAAACTAGATCCAAAGGACCGATAACAACAAGCATGACTACTTCAGAGAATAGCACCGAGGAAGAAAGGCCGATGAGCCAGTTGTTAAAGGAAGCGATGGAAAAGATAGAAAGGATGGGACTAGAGATGAATGCAATGCAGCTAGCTCTAGCCAAAGCACAAAAGAGCCCTGAGCCACTAGGGCACGTGCCGGAATACCCTCACTCCGGCCCTTCAACAAGCCTCCCAAATCCCCGTTACCATCAAGAAAGAAGCCCTCATGATTCCCAGGCTCCACCACCCCATCAACCTCTCCCCACACCCGATATTCCCACTTTTGTGGGACCCACACCAGCCCCCTTGCACAGAACGACCAGTGAGCCATTGTTTCAGGCTCACGATACGCAATATTATCCCCCTGAGCCTACATTCCATGCCCCCGAACCACATGCTTACAATCCACACTTGGAGGTACCGGCAGAGATCGAAAAACCGGTTAAAGCCCCTGAACAGGATGAGGTGTTGAGAAAGTTCAAAAACCTGGAGCAGTCCTTCAGGAACCTGCACGGTTTGGGCAACCAGGTCAGCGTAGCATACAAAGATCTATGCCCTTTCCCGGACGTCCAACTCCCGGCTGGGTTCAAGATGCCTAAATTTGATTTATATGAAGGGCACGGTGATCCCATGGCGCATTTACGGGGATTCTGTAGCAAAATGAGAGGGGCAGGTGGCAAAGATAAGCTGCTGATAGCTTATTTCGGCCAAAGCTTAAGTGGTTCGGCACTAGAATGGTACACCAGGCAAGATTCCAGTAGGTGGTATACTTGGGATGATCTGGCGTAGGCTTTCGCAGGTCATTTCCAGTACAATCTCGAGATAGTCCCTGACCGTCTCACATTGTTGAGGACCGGGAAGAAGTCCGGGGAACGTTTTCGCGAGTTCGGGTTCCGCTGGAGAGAGCAAGCAGCCAGAGTTGATCCTCCCATGAAAGAGGGAGAAATGGTGGACTACTTCTTGCAGACACTGGATCCAACTTACTTTGGTCACTTGGTGACGACGGTTGGGAAATCCTTCAATGAAGTGGTAAAGATAGGGGTCATGATAGAGGAGGGTTTGAGGTCTGACAAAATCCTGAATTACTCAGCGCTCAAGGTAACGACCCAGGCTATTCAGAACGACACGGGAGGTGCCCTGGGAAGGAGGAAGAAAGAAGAAATTGCCACGATTGAGGCAAGCAGTTGGTCCAAGTCTGGTAAACCATGCTACAACCAACCCAGACCCCACAAACCAAACTACCCATACAGCCCACCTCAACACCACTATTCACCTCAAGAACCACACTTCCCCGTGCATCGAGCCCAAACATATACTCGGCCTCCGGTTCACCCGCAATGGCGCGTGTCGGCTCCCCAGAACACACATACACCACCGCAAAACACCTATCCACCGCCAAGAGCCTACAAGAACCCCCCAGGGGCAGGTTTTCGGGGAAATCAAGCTTTCAGAAATGAAAGAATCCAAAGAACATTCACTGAGTTGGGGGAAACCTATACTATCATGTTCCACAAATTAAGGCAGTTAGGTTTGTTGAGTCCTGTTGAGCCCAGATTGCCAAATCCCCTTCCCAAAAATATGGACCACTCGGTAAGCTGTGAGTATTGTTCGGGGGATCCCGGACATGATACCGAGAAGTGTTGGAAGTTGAAACATGCAGTACAGAATCTTATTGACACCAACAAGATTGAGGTTCAGACACCAGAGGCTGAAAGCAAAGATTCCTTATTTTGAAAGCAAAGATCAACAATTGAATGGCTACTCCTCTTCTTATACGAAGGGAGTCTTGGTAGTGGGCTCTGATTTTCTTTTTTTGTTGTCTGGATTATTCCAGAGTTGTAATCCAGATTTTTTTTCTTGTGCTCGCCAAAGTGTGAAACCTTGCTATCCCGTATTTTAATAAAGTGAAAGTTTTTTTTTCCTCATTCCTTATTTTGTTTTAATTTTTCTTCTTATTTTCTGAACAGTTCTCTTTATACTGGTTCTAATGACATGGCATGCACGACGGATCTTCAACCTAGTCTAAAAAAATCAATTTGATTTCGAACTTATAGTACAAGATTGTGATGATAAGTCGAAATACGATAAGGATGAAGCCTTCGAAGAAGTTAACAGAGAGTTGAGCCAATTTGAAAAAAGAGGTCCCAACTGACACGGAAGCCGTCAATCTAGGGATGCGGATGACATCAGGGAAGAACTAATCAAAGCACTTACTGAATTCAAAACATTCTGCATACGACGACATGCCGGGTTGAAGCACCAATTTAGTGGTTCAAAAAATTGCCCACTGACCCGACGTTTCCCCCCGTCAAGCAAAATTAAGAAAGTCCAAAACCGACAGCAAGCCCAATGACGCTTTGTGATCAACAAATATCGAAGGGAAATGCGTCGACATGGTTATCAATTCTGACACAGTTAAGAGATATTATGTATGATTGTGATTGTTGTTTGTTGGTATTTAGCATTTATCAGAGAATGAAATGACGGAGGCAATTCTTTCTTCTATCCAAACACTTTAACCTTTGCTACCCCTTTTGAGCCTTATTTATTTTTTTCATACCCCTCTTTTGGAATCAGTAATGAAAATGAAAGAAAAGAGAAGAAAAGAAAGTAATGATGATAAGAACAAAAGAAAAGTCAAAAAACAAAAAAAACAAAAAAAAAACAAAAAAAAAACAAACAAAGAAATGGGAACTACGTTTGACCTGATTCCTAAAAGAAGGATACGTAGGCGCCTCACGGCTCGGTCATAGTGTAACAAAAAAAACAAAAATCCCCAAGCAAGAAAAACTGGGGCAGAAGTTGATTCCGAGAGTTGTAATGTTTTACCCATCAAAATCGTTTTGAACCTCTTGTTACCCCTTTTCTTTTAACCATACACGAAAACTCATATTGACGTCCAAAAAAGACCTCCCGATCAGTAACTGAGAAGTGTTAAGTCAATGCAAATGGATGTCGGGGATAATACTCTGATCCCCAGCCAAGAAGAAGATCACAAGCTGGAAATGAATTGATAGCCGAAAGAATCCCCAACAGAAAGTCATATCGGCATCACTCCGATCCCCAGTTGAAAAATAAAATAAAATGAGAGAGTCTTATCGGTGAAAACCTTCACAAGCACCATAAGGCAACGAGAGTTGAGAGAAACGAGAGAGTCTTATTAGTGAAAACCCCTCGAAGGGCACTATGAGGCGACAAGACAAGATTGGCGGGAAGGATCCGCATTTGGCAAAGAGTTGAGTGCCTGTTTATCCTCAGCAACATGAGGCCGTCCGAAGGGTTGATTGATACAAATCGACTGGGTTGATTAATCCGGAATGCATGACATGTTCGTTGGGATCGGTTATATCATTCAGATAAGTTTTTTTCTTTCCTTTTCCCCAGCATTTGTTCAGAAAGACTTCTTCTTTTTCTATTTTTGAAATTCTTCACTTTTTCATTTCTTGGTTTAAAGATTTTACCTCCCCAACAGTTTATTTTTGAAAAAGGATTTTCAGAGCTTACTACCAGTTGCCAAAATGATGCAAAGCAAAATGCGAATAGGACATGCCAAAGATAAGACGATAAAGCGAAAAAAAGTTGGTCGCAAGACCAAATGTTGAATGGGTCTAGATCCCAAGAGGACCAAATTTCCAAGGGTAGCTGGAGGAAAACAGGAAAACAACAGTTGAGAAAATAAAAGGAAAATTCATTCCCAGCAAAATAACCCCCAGCAAGTTTGATAGTGTAATGAAGCACAAAGCGGGGGAGAGAGAAAGGGAGAAACCATCCCCAGCAGGAGTGGCACGACCACTCACAATGTGTTAAAACTAACAAATTTTCTTTGATTTGAAGCAGGAAAAGGAAATCTTGTTAATGGCAAAAAACATGCCACAAGGAAAAGCACCAAAACTGGGGCAGAAAATTTCTTGCCATTTGTCGAAAATTTTCTCGAAGGAACGAGGAAATCAATTCAAGTTTTAAGAGATAGCAAGACAACACGATTCTAAGAAAGACAGTCGGAGGTAAGACAATTCCAAGCTTTTGAAGATGGGTTCATCCGCCCTCGAATAGGATATTTTGGGTTCATCCGCCCTCGAATAGGATATTTTGGGTTCATCCGCCCTCGAATAGGATATTTTGGGTTCATCCGCCCTCGAATAGGATATTTTGGGTTCATCCGCCCTCGAATAGGATATTTTGGGTCGCCCTCGAATAGGATATTTTGGGTTCATCCGCCCTCGAATAGGATATTTTGGGTTCATCCGCCCTCGAATAGGATATTTTGGGTTCATCCGCCCTCGAACAGGATATTTTGGGTTCATCCGCCCTCGAACAGGATATTTTGGGTTCATCCGCCCTCGAACAGGATATTTTGGGTTCATCCGCCCTCGAACAGGATATTTTGGGTTCATCCGCCCTCGAACAGGATATTTTGGGTTCATCCGCCCTCGAACAGGATATTTTGGGTTCATCCGCCCTCGAACAGGATATTTTGGGTTCATCCGCCCTCGAACAGGATATTTTGGGTTCATCCGCCCTCGAACAGGATATTTTGGGTTCATCCGCCCTCGAACAGGATATTTTGGGTTCATCCGCCCTCGAACAGGATATTTTGGGTTCATCCGCCCTCGAACAGGATATTTTGGGTTCATCCGCCCTCGAACAGGATATTTTGGGTTCATCCGCCCTCGAATAGGATATTTTGGGTTCATCCGCCCTCGAATAGGATATTTTGGGTTCATCCGCCCTCGAATAGGATATTTTGGGTTCATCCGCCCTCGAATAGGATTTTATTTTCAAAGCCCTCGAATAGGATTTTTTGGGTTCATCCGCCCTCGAATAGGATATTTTGGGTTCATCCGCCCTCGAATAGGATATTTTGGGTTCATCCGCCCTCGAATAGGATATTTTGGGTTCATCCGCCCTCGAATAGGATATTTTGGGTTCATCCACCCTCGAATAGGATATTTTTGGGTTCATCCGCCCTCGAATAGGATATTTTGGGTTCATCCGCCCTCGAATAGGATATTTTGGGTTCATCCGCCCTCGAATAGGATATTTTGGGTTCATCCGCCCTCGAATAGGATATTTTTGGGTTCATCCGCCCTCGAATAGGATATTTTTGGGTTCATCCGCCCTCGAATAGGATATTTTGGGTTCATCCGCCCTCGAATAGGATATTTTGGGTTCATCCGCCCTCGAATAGGATTTTATTTTCTAAATTGTTGTTGAAACCAGGCGCCCACCTGTATAACGAGAGGAATACATTTCAGTCTTTACTTTCAGGTGTTGAAATTGGGAGCCCGCCCATAGAACAGAGGCATACATTCAGTTTTTACTTTCAAGTGTTGAAGTTGGGAGCCCGCCCAGATAACAGAGGCATACATTTCAGTCTTTACTTTCAAGTGTTGAAGTTGGGAGCCCGCCCAGATAACAGAGGCATACATTTCAGCCTTTACTTTTCAAGTGTTGAAATTGGGAGCCCGCCCATAATAACAGAGGAATACATTTCAGTCCTTACATTTCAAGCATTGAAGTTAGGCACCCACCTATATAACAAGGGAATACATCCTAATCTAGTGTTTAGTTCACTCTCAGCACTGCATCAGTAGTATCAGTGGGCTACGATTTTGCTAACGACTCACAAACCTCCCCAGGGCAAACCGGGTTAGGAAATTTTGTTTGTTTTGTTTGTTTTGATTGTCAGGGACCCGCCTGTAGAACGGAGTTTGTGGTAAAAGCAGAAGGACTACAACAAAAATCCCCAGCACTCAATCCAAGATAGAAGCAACAAGAAGCTCGCCCCAAGAATGCGAGTCAACAGTCTGAGAGGGTCAACAAAAGCTAGTCACAAAAGAAAAAAAAAGAAGAAAAAAGAAAAGAAAAAGAATGAATCCGAAGCACGGAAGTGGAGAACGGATGTGATCTGCTCAAGAACTAGCGCCTACAATTAGCAAGTATCAAGGTTCAAATCCAAAGTCTGTATGAAGCACCATTCAAGACTCAAGACCAAGTTTCAGAAGACTTAAGAGATAGGAATCCTTGTAACTAGTAGCTGATAGGCTTAGTTAGTCTTTTTCAGTTTTCATTTTTGTTGTAACGACAGGACCGCGGACCGGAACCTCAACGGAATGGCACCTCGATCGGCTCTTCACCTCGGTACACTTCACTATCTCTCTCATTTCCGAACTACACGTGGCCTGATTCCTGTATAACCAAGGATATGTAGGCAGCTCGGATACCAGGGCTCGGTCACATTCCCTCCCTTTCCTGAAGTGTAGTCCGTCCAAGTAATGGTCGGGTCAAAAACACGGCTAGTCGTTCTTTGTCGGAAAACTCTTCGTGTTTCCAGTCAAAGAGGGGCAGCTGTAAGCACGTGATTTTTGACCCTCCCGAAAATTTTCACATTTTTAGTGTGAATATGTGAAATTGGGTCTAGTATAGCTATTTTAACTATTTTTACTTTATTTCGTTGCAAAAAGAAAAATTACAAAAAAAAAGTATATATATATATTTTAGTTTATGTATCCCTCATAAACTTGAAAAAATAAAAAATTGCACTTTATTTTGGTACTTTATATAAATTTGAAAATTAACAAAAAATATATATATAATTCTATTAATGTTTTGAAGTCATTTTAATACAAAAAATATTATTTCATATTTTTGTCTTTATTAAAAACGAAAATTACAAAAAATAGTTTTATTAATATTTTATAGTTATTTTAACTTTGAAAAATACAAAAAATATTACTTCATATTTTATCTTAATATTTACGAAAATTACAAAAAAATAGTTTTATTAATATTTTTATAGTTATTTTAACTTTGAAAAATACAAAAAATATTACTTCATATTTTATCTTAATATTTACGAAAATTACAAAAATGGTTTTATTAATATTTTATAGTCGTTTTAACTTTGAAAAAATACAAAAATAGTACTTCATATTTTATCTTAATATTTACGAAAATTACAAAAATAGTTTTATTAATATTTTGTAGCTATTTTAAAACCTTAAAAATATTTAAAAAAAGATATAGTTTTGTTAAATACTAGTCTTATTTTCGGTAGTTATTTTGCTTACATAGGACTAGTTAAGCAACGTGTTCCTATTTCTCGGGTCCGGGCAAAAGAATAATATTCGGGTTCAAACTACCCGGTTTTAGGCCTAATTTTCGGACCTAGCCCACAATAAACCGTGTCCAGGACACGTGGGGAACCCCACCACGCGTGGGGAACATATGCCTTGAACCCCACCACGCGTGGGCTCATTTTTTCTGGGCAAACCATGTCAAATACACGGACTACACATTTGACAAAAGGGGGAATTTTGGATTTTTGGTCAAAAAAAAGGGGAAAAAACGGATTTTTGGATTTTGAAGAAAATAGTACTGTTCATCTTCTTCTTCACAAAGAAGAAGAAGAGAAAAAACCTACTGGAAAAACCCACCTCCATCAACGGCAACCACCCTACTGTCCGAACGGATTCCTCCAAACACCACCACCAAACGACCAAACAGTCCGTCACCCTCCTCACGTCCGGCGACCATCCCGACACCATCTCCCCCGTCGTCTCGCAACCAGCCCAAACCACCACCCGAACACCACCACCGCAGCTGCCTCCACCATCCAGAAACCACCCATCAAGCAACAGCTTTTGTTGCTGCATCGTCACCTTCCCCAACTCCCTCTCCGCCATAACCACCAAACGACTACCACTCCCTCACGTCGGACTCCCCCTCAACCCCACTGTAAAAACAGGTTCGTCACCTTCCCCATCGCCCAACACCACCTGAAGAGGAAGATACTATCGTCCTTTGCTTCAACTGCCCGTCGACCACATCGCTGCGTCGATCGAGCAGCAGCCATTGTTGCTGCTGTTCGTTTTCAACACGTCCGTCAAACAACAGCTCGCGACCACCTGCTACCCAGCATCGTCCAAAACCACCGGCGACACCAACTCCCTCACCTTCCCCATCGCCCCGACGACCCACTGCTGCTGCCCAGCTCGCAGTCCCCAGTCCAGCATCCAAACGACCCCTTTGCTTCATATTCGCGTATCAGTCTGTTGCGTCGAAAAAATAGAAATACAGCAGCAACCAACATTTCGTGCGTTGGCAGTCTTGGCCGAGGTTTCAGTCTCCATTGAGGTCGTCGTTGTTCGTCGAGGTCCGGAACGTCGAGGTCGTTCCGAGTTTTCGTTGTTGTTCCTCGTTCAGTGAAGTCCAGCTTGAGTCCCGTCGAAGTCTTGTTTGTGTTCTAGGTTTGTCGAGGTTCGAAGGTTAGTATTCTTCGTCCTTTGTTTCATTCCGTTTCATTTCGCATATTATCGTTCAAGGTGAATAAGAGTATTATTTGATATGGATGAATGTCAACAATGCAATTTTTGTTGTTGTGTTAAAAACGTTTATTCTATGTAATTACCGCATGCTTAAAGTAAATGTGAGAATGTATGAACGGTTTGCGAGTCATCTTAGTTGAATTGTTTTTTTTTCATTTTTACCATGGATATTATTATTTATTAGAATCGTTGTTTTCGTTTAACCTCGGATGACGTCGTGGGTAAAAAAATCATAATTGCTTTTAGGCTTGCCTTTAATAAATAAAATGAGACGATCCTCGAAAAATGCACAAGCTGCGGGGACCTCTAAATGTATATACTAAATACTTAGATTCCGGGATGGGTCGTTTAACAAATTTCACGGCCCTACCCAAAAATAATAATGCGCTAGTTGCTTTAGGCGCGCCTTTAATAACGTTATCTCCCTGAACTCGGGTGCATATTTATGTGACCCAAATCCAAATCTCAACGAAATCGAAATGTGCCTCTAATCACGGGTACATTGACTGTGACGTGGTATGAGATGCATTTCCATGACGTTGCAAATTCCTTTTTAAAAAAATAAGTATGAGACGAGCCTCGCCGAATAACAACACAAATCGTGGGGCCCTCAATAAATACTTGTTTTAAATTACTTAGAATTCAGGAGGGCCGCTTAGTGAATTTCGTGGCCTTCCCAAAATAATAACGCAATAGTCTCTTTAGGCGCGTGTTTAATAATTTACTTTCTTAAACATGGGCGTGCATTTCATGCGACCCAAATCCCGATCCCAAAACATCAAATAAAATGTGTTCCGGATTATGGGTGCATTTCATGTGACGTAGTCCAAAGACGTGTTTTAAATGATGTTCACATTCTTTTAAAAAATAATAATTATAAAAAAAGCGGTTAAAAGATAAAAATTCGCACATAAGTTCATAATTGTATTTAAAATCAGATAAATAAGCCGAATATAACAGTTGAGCGACCGTGCTAGAACCACGGAACTCGGGAATGCCTAACACCTTCTCCCGGGTTAACAAGAATTCCTTATCTGGATTTCTGGTACGCAGACTGTAATATAGAGTCATTCATTTCCTCGATTCGGGATTAAAATTGGTGACTTGGGACACCCTAAATCTCCCAAGTGGCGACTCTAAAATAATTAAACCAATCCCGTTTCGATTGTCCTTTAATTGGAAAAAAACTCCCCTTGCGCCCCTCGGGCGCGGAAAAAGGAGGTGTGACAACGTACGTAGGGTGAGCCGACAAGGCTGCTACAAATAACTATATACCTCAAAACTGGAAGGCGATAAGGCCACATATTATCTAACTAGACATAATGTCTACTGACCTCTAATAGAAATATAATTGTACAAAGACGGGACTGAGCAATGTCATACCCATATATATATATATATATATACAAACATATCGTACCAAAAATCAAATGCAGCTCCGGATCAAATAGAGCACGCCAACTCTCCTGATCAAGGATCCTAAGAATGAGGACCGTCAACTTGCCTACCTGCACCTACGAGCATAAAACGCAAGCCCCATGAAATAGGGCGTCAGTACGAAAAATGTACTGAGTATGTAAGGCATGAAAATCAGTACGTAAATGACATAGATGAAACATGGAATAAAAAAATCCATCTATAAATCTGAATAACTTTATAAATTCTGAAACATTTATAATGTCATGCACGTGCGCATAAATGTCGTGTCATGCATAGGTATGGGTATACACAATATCATCAAGCCACTGAGGGCATCCCATCATATTGTCTCGGCCACTGCGGGCAACATCATCAACATATACCAGCTGATCAGGTGGTGATGCGTATATAATGCCGTAATCTTTTCCCATATCCCATACACATATATTTACATATATACGCGTATATAACGCCATCTGGTCGTGGGTCAATGCACATGTATAAATGAGTAAAATGCATGAAAAATACATAATAATCTCGATATTCCTTCCGGATAAACTTTTCTAGCTGCGTATTATTCTGAGACCCATGAACAGAAGATAATAATAATAATTCTCATGGGGAATCAAGAATATAGACACCCCTACTATTTCTATGAATAGAATAATTTATAGAAACCATGTATTTACTCGTTTCTTTCGTATAATCTGGACCATACCAAAAGAAAGAAGGGATGACCTTAACTTACCTGGAGTAGGGAAAACTTTGTATAATATTCCTGGGGAAGATTGCACTGTACTCTTTTAGAAGCTTGAAATTAACTTTTGTTGAAAGAAATTAGCTTCAACAGAAATTAGCTACGGACCATGCAGAATTAATTTTTGATTCTTTGAAATTTCGAACGAAATTGCTTCGAAATTTTGCTTCTGTTTCAAACGTTTCTTTTGATCTAATATTAATGTATCAACAATGATCCATGGGGTTTTGATCCTAAAATGAGATAAGACACCTACTGAAGTCTTATCTTAAAGTTTTACCTTGTTAAATCTTCTCTCTAGGAAGAAGGTGAATAGTAATTCCGTCACTATTCATCAGGCCATAACTCCGGTATCCGGCAAGGTAAGATCACAAGATTGGTCTTAAAAGAACCCCCTTCTCTTAGAGAACAATCCCCAACTGGTTTCATCCTCAAATTCGTAACCAATTGTTCCAGATCTTAAGTTCTATCTCGCGAGATACTGTAGCAAGCAGCTTTTTTCCAGATTTTGTCTTGAATTCTGCTCCTCACGTCAATGATATGGTAACTTTGTGAGAAGCCATGGATGCTGTCATCTTTCCCCAGCCTGTGGCTGTGGGAGAGGCAATTCCAAACCAAAATACAAAACAATCCTATGCGGAACAACTAAAACAAAAATCTTCGTCAAATTTCGTCAAAAATCGAGTTATTTCCTGTTAAACTCGATCATGGAGAACTAGTGATAGAATTCACCATGGATGAAGTTAATGAATTCATAAGGGAAGAAGGGCTGCATCAAGCAGTTGTGGTTAAATTTTCGTATGGAAAACCTGATATACAGGAAGTTCGAAAAATTTTATCGTCGCAATATGAAGTTCAAGGCTACTGTAAAGTTGGGCAATTAGAATTTCGTCACCTGTTGGTCAGGTTTGATCTATATACTGATTATGTTAACTTCCTTTCGAGATCGACTGGATATCTTAAATCCAAAGGCAATGAATTCTTCTTTAGAACTTTCCCATGGACGTTGGGATTCAATCCAAGGGAGGAGACATCTATGGCAGTCGTGTGGATTTCGCTACCAGGTTTGCCACCTAATTTCTTTGATAAGAGGTCATTAATGTCTATAGCATCAGTTGTTGGGAAAGCCATTGCTGTTGACAAGGCGACACAAGAACGAACGAGGCCTAGTGCTGCTCGAGTTAAGGTAATAATCGACCTGTTGGGCAAATATCCTAAAAAGGTCAAGCTGCAGATTGTTGATCGAATTACTGGAAAATATATCGTGCACTATCAAGAAATAGTGTATGACAACCTCCTTAAATATTGTACTTACTGTAAGCATCAAGGGCACGATGAAAAGATGTGTAGAATTATGAAGGAAAAAGTTAGAACAGAGGTGGGGACAAAGGAGGAATCTGTAGATAAAAATCTGCCTGTTAAGGAGATGGTTAATGTTGACAAATTACAAAGGGATTCAAGGGACTATCTAAACGCTAAAAGAACTGGACAAGGAGCTAAGGATTTACAAGAAGAAGATGGTAAGTCAGGAGTTGAAGCAGTAAAAGACGCGCAACAGGTATTACAAATTATAGAAGGAGTGACTGTGGAAAATAGTGCAGGCTTGAAGGATGCTGTTGGTCGAATTGATTCAGCTGCACAACCTGGTTTTGAAAAGGATGTTATGACAAAGGCTGGTGATTTGAAGGTTGCAGTTAATCAAACAAAGGCCAATACACTATTTGAAAAGGCATCAATTGTAGCAAAGCAATATGATACAGATCAAGCTACAGTTGTTGAAGGAATTGAGAGTAATGTTGCATTTACAGCAGCTGCTATAGCTCCAGTTATACCTGTGGAGGAGGCTCTAAAATTGGACAAGGGACCTCCCAAACCTTCAAGAGATGTCCCTGCTTCTACTGTGTTTGCAAGGATGTATCTAGCTACTGCTGGTGCTTTAAAAACTGCTACTGATCGAGCTAGTTTTAATACACAGGCTGGAATTAATAGAATGGATAGGGCAGCTGGTGGTCACAATAATGTAAGCAATGATAGGGTAAATGTTGGAACTTTCTCTTTAGGTGGAAAATTTGGTTTTGAGGCTAATATTTCTCTAAAGCCAAATAAAGGTGAACAACAGAAAATTACAAGGCAAGGCTCTGACGGAGAAGTTGTTGCCCAAACTTATGGGATTGAAAAAGCTGTGAATACAAGCAAGCTGGTGGAAAATAGAACTGGGGAGACAATTGAAGATGTTATGGTCATAGAAACAAACACAAAGGAGGGGGTTTGTAAGGTGGTAACTTCTACAAAATCTCCTACAAAGAAGAGGGGTTCACCAAAACGTCAGAACCAAACAGTTCGACGAAAGGACAGTAACATTGATGCCAACGCAAATAGCTTTAATCTTCTTGATGTTGCTGGGTTTCCGGAAGTCGATACAACATGTTGGAAGGATAATGAGATGTCTAAACAATTAATTCCAATGGCCAGCAATGAAAGAGGAGGGAAAGGCAGTTATGATTGGGAAAAAAATGTGGACGTTCGACGATATGACTCTAAGAGCAAATTGGGAATGGAATTAACGGGCAGTCAAGCTCATAGTTCCAATGCACCTAGGTTGCAATTTTCCAATACGCGTGTTGAGAAAATCATCAAAAACGTCCAAAATGAATTGATGATGAACAATACCTTGGTGAAACAACCATTGGTCACTTTAAACACTTCCATTTTTGACGTCCCTTCACAATCAGTGTGGTCTTTTGGGGGGTTTGAGGGTGAATCTGGGCAGCATGTTCTGTCAACTGGGAACAACAACGAGGTTATTCAAGTAAAGATGAGGGAAATGGCTATTAACTCCAAGTTGTGGTGTGACCAAAGGGAGGAGGATGATGAAGAAAATTGGGGTGATAGTTTTGCAGGCTACTCTTCTGAAGAAGGTGATCAGGCAGTCGATCAGGAGAGTGCAGAAGCTGGAAACTTGATTCATAATGCAGCAACAGCATCCAAGCAAATAGTTCCGTTTGATGTTACAAACAAAAATGCAGCAACACCTATATCTATTCTTCAACAGCAGAAATCTAATACAAATAATTTAGATGCCAGTCATGCTGATGATCGAAAAGCAGCAACAACGTTAGAAGCTTGGCTGCAGCAAATCGTCACAACAGTTCCAGTTATTTCAACAGAGGAACGCAAGTTATTGGATGCAATGGTAAGTACAAAACCTGTGAACTCTTTAAATATGGTTACTGGTAGCATTGGTCATGAGAGTAGGAGCAGGAACAAATTGAAAAATGTAGAACAACCATCACACAATGCAACTTTGGCTAGAAGGCATTAAGGAAACACTATGGTGACACAAGGTTTTAATCATGACATGCCAAATCCGGTAATTGTGGGTAGAGATACATATGAAGAAGGTGAGGAAGAAGATATTATAAATCAATGCAGAGCAGAGGCCGCAAGAAAAGGAGATTTATCACCTATGCATAGAGGCAAAGGCAAGAAGACTCATACAAGGAAAAATAGTTGGGACGACAAGGTTAGTGATTTTTTAAATGTTAGGCGACCTCCAATGAGAGTTGCCAAACAAAAGCAGGCTGCCCCAACTACATCAACGAGGTTCAATCGTTCGGAAAAGAAGTCATGAATTTTGAAGACATTTTGAAGAGTTGGGACAGTGATGACAAAGAATTACAAATTGAAGAATTTACAAGTTTGGGCAAGAACGGACAACATTTTAATTCCATCTTCATTTTATTCTACCATTATGTTAGCATACTCATTTGTAATATCATCACAGAGTATGTTATAAACTCTGTGATGATCATTAAATATTTGGTACTTTTCAGTTTTTTCTTTTTACATGCTTGTTAGTAAGCGAGGCTTTTTATTTGCTTCAATAGGATTAATAAGGTAAGGTTTAGACCGGTTTGTGTTGCCTTGGTCCTATGCCTTTGGAAAATATCCACACGGCTATGGGATTATACGCCCTCGTGAAACGTTGCTGATAGCTACACCATGAATCCTCTACATGAGGTTGTCATCATAAGGCAGTGTGAGGAGCAGAGGAGTGATTATATAGCCAAGGCATATGGGTAACAATACCGGTGCTATTGTCCCCCTTATTTGTACTTTTCCTAATTGTTGTATTTTTCTTTTCTTTTATTAATAAAATGACTCATGAGTTCTGATCCTAAATGAGATAAGACACATAATGAAGTCTTATCTTGGTTACATATTACTTTAACCTTAGGTGGCCACATGGACTAAATGAATAAGATTCATTCCTGGTCATGGTGGCTTTGTTCCACATTTTGGATGGTGTATTTTATAAAGGGGGATAATTTATAATTTTTTACCCACTTATTAGTTAACTGGGTAATGTCCTGTTATCCGGTAATTAATCAATTACCGGCATAATTTAAAACATTACCACAAATTACATAAAATTCTATTTATTTTTAATATACTTTATATATACTCTATACATTATACTACCGTGTTCATATCGTACCTTGCATGGTACTAGTTCATAATTATCGAATATTATCGCTTGACCCGTATTTTATTCAAATTGGCCACTTTCAATGAAACTCGTTTTCTTTAATTTGTGTACCCCTTTATCCCTCATAACACTTATTTATCGCTTGTTATAAATAGCGTAAATACGTTAACATCAAGATGATCTCATCCCCGAGTTTACGTCAATTAACTGAAGACGAAACTTTTAACGTACGAAAACACGAGATGTAACAGCTTTGAATAATACGAACATGCAAGATCCAATTCCCACAGAGGTCCTCGCAAACCAAACAACTTAGAGAGTCGACAACAACACTCCCAAGGGTGAAGTTAGCTCTGACAGAGTAGGGGGAGAGGATACGGTCTCAATAACGAGAACGATCCTTTCAAGAGTGAACTTTTATGGTTTATGAGGGAAGTAAACTCCCGCATGGACTCCCTGGCTCACCACCAGTACTGAAAGGCCCGGACGCGAAAAAATATACTCAATTACCATATAAGCCAAGTGCAACACCGGAGTTAATCCCAAAGCAGTTTATAATACCCGAAGTGCCAAAATATGATGAAACTTCAGACTCTTAGGAGCATATTACCACCTACACAATGGCGGTAAAAGGAAATGATCTAGCTCTTCAGAAAATTGAATTTGTGATGTTAAAGAAATTTGGAGAAACTCTCAAAGGGGGGCCTTGACGTGGTATTCGTTGTTACCCGAGTATTCCATAGACTCCTTTGAGATGCTCCGGATTCTTTCATCAAGTCTCATGTTGGGGCCAGAAAGGTATAGGCTCGAAAGACCGATATATTCAGAATTGCACAAGAAGAGTCCGAGTTATTAAGGGAGTTCATTACCCGATTCCAGAAGGAAAGAATGTTGCTTCCAGCTGTCCTCGATGAATGGGCAGCTGAAGCATTCACTAAAGGATTGAATTCGAGAAGTTTAGATGCTTTCTGAAAATTAAAGGAAAGCCTGCTTGAGTTTCAAGAAACAACTTGAGCGGATGTCCACAACCGGTACGAGTCAAATATAAGGATCGAAGATGATCAGGTTGATTTTCCATTATCAACCAAAGGATGGGAGAAGAATAGAGTAAAGTCAAAGGATGATTACGACATAGACAAACGAACTCTGAGGGACCAGTTTCTGCCCTAGGAGCAGACTGAAGGCCGTAGCAGAAGCCTCCGGACAACATATAAGTTCATCATTAATAGAAGGACCAATCGCGGTCACAACAATAGATTGCTGCAAGAGAAAGAAACGTTAGGGTCATATGATCTTTCTTACCCTAGGTTATCAGAATACAACTTCAATGTCAGTATAGTGGAATTGGTGTCAGCCATAAGGAACCATAAAGAAGTACGGTTCCCGAGACCAATGAGATCTAATTTCGGACAGAAGGATCCAACCTTATGGTGTAAATACCATGGGACAAACAACCACCG